>NW_007248731.1:613472-642982 GCF_000164805.1 Carlito syrichta | reverse complement strand
TCAGCGCAGCCTCGACCTGCTGGGCTCCGGCGATCCTTCCGCATCAGCCTTCCAAGTAACCAGAATTACAGGCGTGCGCTACCATGCCCAGCTGATTTTTGATTTATTGTAGAGATGAGGTCTCGCCAAGTTGCCCAGGCGGATCTCGAACTCGCAGGCTCAGGCAATCCACTCACCTCAGCCTCCCAAGGTGCGGGATTACAGGCTGAGCTACCGAGCCCAGCATAAATGAAAGGGAAGAAGAGAGAAAGCAAACTGTCTCCTCTTGTCTTTCATCCTTCCAAGCAGACTCCATTCCCTCCCCTGAGCTACACAGAACCTAGTCATATACCCTTCCATACTGTCTTCCAAATTTAGGTATATATTTCCACAATTTTGACTCACCTAGACTTTGGGCAGTCCAAGGGCAGGGACCATGTCTTTCTAGACAGCTAATGCTAAGCTCAGTGTCTGGCAGTAAACAAAATATGATTGAATGAACCTTCTTGAAGACTGTATAAAATCTCACATAAAGGGAGTTGAGTATCACTTACCAAAATTCTAGGGACCAGAGTGTTTTAGATTTCAGATTTTTTCATCTTTTGGAGTATTTGCATATATACATAAAAAGAGCTATCTTGGGGATGGGACCTAAGTCAAAATCCATTTATGTCTCATATACACCTTATACATAGTTTGAAGGTAATTTTATAAAATTTTAAAATAATTTTGTGTATGAAACAAAGTTTTGACTGTGAGGTCAGGTGTGAAATTTTCCACCTGTGGCATCAGGTTGGTACTCAAAAATGTTTCAGGTTTTGGAGCGTTTTGGAGGATGCTCTACCAGCATTAACTTGGAGGTTCCAATCAACGTTTGGATCGGGTTCCTGAAACTCAGATCTGGCAGGCTAAGTAAACAAGTCTCTGACAGAATGGTGTCCAAGGAGGATGCTTTCTGTTATAGATAGCCACCCCAGACTGATGCACTCTCATTCCTTAGCAAAGCTCAAGAGGTCTTCACTCAGAAGCTGTTTATATGCGCTTTTCACAAGCTCCATTATCAGATTTCCCAGTCTGGAGTTAACTAGACACAACAAATTGACAGCAGGAAAGGAGGTGGAGGCAGATAAACTAGAAACTGCTCTGAGGAGAAGGATCGGAGACCCAAGAACTCAAAAAGCTTAACAGCTTAAGGCAATTAGTCGGGCGTTCAACAGACCCTGTCTGTGCCGTGCTATACGACAACACTGTCCAAAAACACCGTCCAAAAACTCACAACGGAGACCGTGCAGTATTGTGAAAAGGCAGCCTTCCTTAGGAAGATGGAGGTGTATGGGTAATCCATCAAGATTTCCATTAAACAACAAGCCATTTGGCATTTAATGGGGAATGCTTCGATTAGTTGAAAAATTCACTTAGGTGGAACAGTTAATGAGCTGACAATGCCAGATAAAGAATGTGCTACCATAGAAACCAAAGAGACTTCATATTGTATATGTGTCCATTTCCAGCTATCCAACACATGGAAGAGGACCAAAAGAAACATCAGAATGAAAATACACATTAAGTCAGGATCCTAAATGCAATTCCAGGAGACTGCATTCCCAGGCATCCCCAAGTCAACTTCTGAAGGTTGCAGGAGCCTTTACATGCCCCTCTGCACAGAACTGTTTCTGGAACTTGTGTTTGGTACAAAGGAAGTCAACATGAAGTCAACAGGGGCAGCTAACTTGTACACCCTGATCACATTTACAGGACTCGTATCAGTGTGGAATTAGCCAGGGACAATTCTCTGTCAGAGCCATAAAGTCATCA
Source organism: Carlito syrichta (assembly GCF_000164805.1). Classification (NCBI taxonomy): domain Eukaryota; kingdom Metazoa; phylum Chordata; class Mammalia; order Primates; family Tarsiidae; genus Carlito; species Carlito syrichta. The sequence continues at coordinate 641,188 of NW_007248731.1, read as the reverse complement.
CTATGCACTTAATATAATCCTATTCCATGTGGCACCTTTCCAAGGATGGACAATCCACAGTTTTAAATGTGACTGGCAGTGGTCTGGCTTGTAAGGCAGAAGAGACAAATATTTAGTGGGGAGAGGGCAGCAGACAGGCCGCAGAGCTCTGTTTCTCCTTGACTAGCACCCTTCTATTCCAGAGCCCTCCTCCTCACCTTATGATGCTTTCTTGAACTTGGGACCCTTTGGGGGAAAACATCACCACACTGCTACCTTCTCTCATTCTGCCACCTTTAGTCATCTCACCGTATTTAGGGCCCATTTTGTCCCGGACATTAAACCTGGCAATTCCACATGGATGATCTAATTTACTTGGCAAAATTGGGAATGGCATGTTTCAATTTGGTCTTCATGAACCATCGGGCACATAGCAAAACAGAGTACAGTATATTAATAAATAAATTGAGGCCTGGTTAGAAAGGGTCATGTGTGTCTTGTTAAGAGAGAGGAGGGCAACTAATGCTTAGCAATTGCGTGTTGCAGCCACACTGGATGTGGGGTACATCATCCCTTTGCATCTTACTTGATCTTTACGATAGCCTGGTGAGGGTGCATTATTTGGTAGACAAGGAAACTGTGGCTCTGAGACATTTACCTCAACTCAAAGTCATTCAGCCAGTTGATGACAGAGCCAGGATACACATCTGGGTCTGTTCGACCTTGAAGATGAAACTTAACTCCACTCAACCGTGATACTAAAGAATGAAGACACCGTCCTTCTGGACAAAGAAGTTTTAATGCTGTGAACTGATATGATGTCATCCTAAATTAACCCAGTTGAACACCAGACCATTCCTGAGGGATGGCAGGGTACTAACCCACACTCCGGCTCTACTGAATATTTCTAAAACCTTAAAGTCTGGTTCCAAGCAGCTTCAAAAATAGCCTAAGTGGGGCCAGGTGTGGTGGCTCATGGCTATAATCCCAGCACGTTGGGAGGCTGAAGCAAGAGGACTGTCTGAGCTCAGGGGTTCAAGACCAGCCTGGGCAACTTGGTGAGATCTTGTTTCTACAATAAGTCAAAAAATTAGCCGGGTGTGGTGGCATGCACTTGTGGTTCCAGCTACTTGGAAGGCTCAGGTGGAAGGATCATCTGAGCCCAGCTGGTCGAGGCTGTGGTGGCTGTGAGTGTGCCACGGCACTCTAGCGTGGGTGACAGAGTGGGAATCCAACTCAAAAAAAGAGGCCTAAGTGGATAGAAAAACCATTGATTAGCTCCAGAACCCTGAAAAGGTGTTCTTAGAAATTACTTCTGGAAGGGTGTCCCTTCCCCTGTTGCCTACCTCTCAGTGGCAGAGGCAAGAGCTTAGGACACCAGACAGTCCTTCCCAGTCCCAATATCAATCAGATCCTGGGACAGAGGCCTGGCTACTAGTTGCCAGGCTTTGGCAGTTTGGGAAAGTTTAAAGAAGAAAGAAATCTTAAGGAGCCATTCAGATGATCACACAGCCCTCTGAACTTTGGGTTCCATATTTGTAAAACGTCGGGAGTGGGGATAATAAAATCTCTTTCCGGTGGTTGTTGTGATGATTAAAGAGATAATGCATGTAAAGTATGGAGCATAATACCTGGCACACTGAAGCACCTTAATTATTACAGCTGAATGTAGTATCTTTAACAATCTAATCTCGGGTTGTTCATGAATATTTGGTGTGCTTAGGAAAGCACAGTAATAGCATGAGGTAATGTTTCCCGAGTGTTACTATACGGTGGGCACAGTTCCAATTGCTCACTTAATCATCACAACAGGCTTACAAGGTAAGGGTTGCCATGATTCCCATTTACCAATAAGAAAAGGAAGGCTCAGAAAGATGAAGTAATTTGCCCAGGTTATATATCTAGTAAGCCAGGAGTCTGGCTACATAGCCAATGCTCGTCATGTTACTTCGCTCATTATATGTACTGTTATTATTTTCTATTATTATTATTATTATTATTATTATTATTATTGTAGCTCCTTTTAAGAGCGGAGGTGTTCCCATTCAGCTCCTTGAAAGCAGCTCCTTGTACTGAAAGCATGTATTTTAAACTCCCAGTGTCTGTGAAGGGACGTTTAATTCTCTGCCACTTAATGCAGTTTCCTTGATGTGACTTCCTGGCTGCTTAAAGACTTCTTGAGCTTGCTCCAAGTTTGCTGAGCCTGCCCAGAAAACAAAACCTTCCTAATGGCTTTGGTTTTGTGGACTTCATAAACATTCTTGGAATGATAAAAGGATCGCATATGGTGTTATCTTATTGAATAATGGTGTGGTGTGTCTTCTCTTAAATGAAATGCTTGAGTGGTGTTTTTGTAGGCCAGTGATCCATTAGAATAATACCCTATATTTATAGAGTGCTTTGCAATTTCCAAAGTGCTTTCCCAATTACTGTCTCATTTGATCCTCACCACAGGCTAGCAAAGCAAGCAGGTCAACTGCCATCACCGTCCCCATTTTATAGGCAGTGTGGTCAAGTCAAAAGGATTCCAGGCTTTGAAGGAAAATAGAACAGGGTTCTGTACCCTGCTCCTCGATGATCTAGCTAGATGACCTTGAACTAACTTCTTAATCTTTCCGAGCTTCATTTCTTCATCTGCCAATTGGGAATAATAATTCATAAGGTCCTGCAGAAGATCAAATAAGATGATCTATATATAGCAACCAGAAAGGTGCTGGTCACCAATTATTCTTAGCAGTAGTCCTATTTTATTATAAATTTGATTGTTTATATTTATTTTTCACAGTAGTTGTCACTATGACAAAACATCCTAAAGCAGAGAAAAACAAAAGAGAGGCAGCAAGATCAAAGTACTAAAACCGAGTTGAGCTGAGTGGGCTAGATTCACTTTTGGGCACTGGCTGCAAAGGGGGAAAGCGAATGTGTGACTCCAATTGGACAGACTTTGAAGAACACCCAATTCAGGGAAATTAACATTGACTCATTTTGACCGCCCAAGGGCGCCCACTTCTATGCCAGAGACCTTTGGTCTCTAGAAGCCAACCCAAAGCCCTAGGACAAAATATCCCTCCCCAGTCTTTCACACAGGGGATCACTCCAAGGACCGGGCTGAGTCTCCCAGCCCAGCCAGACTCCCAGGACGCCAGCTCTCAAGACGTCATGAGGAAGCCCTGCTTCAGCTCACTCTGGCGGGATCTACATCCTGATTGTATAAACTCCCTACTTGTCTGAGTGGACATTTCATTAGATAATACAGGATCTCTCTCTCCAGGCAAAGAGCCAGGAGAACAACCCCAACAGGAAAGGCCTGCCTTTAAAACACACCCCAGACTGGGCCCTGGGGAGACTTTGCTCAGCCCCGCCTGGGAAGTTTTAACCTTCTCTGAGGCTCCACCCATCTCAGGACAGACTGGGCTACTGGAGTTGGGGCAGGACCACTGTGAGGAAAGGGAATTAGCCAGAGAGGCCGCTGGACCTGAGTCCTCTTCTGGCTCCAAGCTCGGCTAAGGTGCTTAACCAGGCTGACTTTGGTTTTCTGCCAGGAAAGCTTAAGGTTGTGAAGATGGAATGAGAACCCGGATGCCAACCTTCAGGCACTGTACCTCCTGCAGGGTAGGGAAACAAATGGAGCTGGTAGATTTTAGTATTCTTAGTATTACTATTATTGTTATCACGGACATCGAACGGACTCAGGTTTCTCCAATCTGGAAACATGAATGATCCAGACAAATGTGCATTTTTTTCTTCTAATAATTCCCAGAATCCAAAGTCTTAAGATGATCACCACTGCTTTTGTGGGGACTATTTCCGCCTCTACTACCTCCTGGAAACCCAGCCTGGGGAGCTACAGATTGGAGAGGGTTAGGTCTGTGAGCAGACAGCACTCAAGCACTAGAGACAAGTGCCCTTTGAGGGGCAAGTGCTCCTTGGCCCTCTCACACAGAGCCTCAGTGTGGCGAGGCATCCCCACTTCCTTCCCTGCCAGAGCAGGTGGCTGAGGCCAAGCCTCGCTCTCTAAGCTTAACATAAACCAACAGAGATGCCTGTTGACAGATGGAAAAAAGAAAGAGATTGAAAGTGACCGTGGAGATCACAACTGAGGTCAGTGTCTGCCCAGGCCCATTCTGACAATTACCTTGCCCCCAAAATGATGCCACTAACAGACACGTTGGCTAATGACAGGTATAAGGCCAATGGCCGTACTTTTCTAAAGCGAGCCCTCAGACTCAGAACGTGGGACATTAGTATTTGGAGAAGTCCTTCCCTGGTCCCAGGCAAGAACACAAAACCAAACAGCGGTGATTTAAGTTCACACAGGCCTTAAATCACTGTACTGTGTGGATCAAATGTCTCAACGAAGTAGGGTCATGGCAATGTCACAGAGTAGCCCAGGCCTCTCATTCCTTCGTGGGATCCTCCTCCACCTGTGTCACCTTGGGCTACTTTCTCAAACCCCTCAGGCCCCGGCTGCCTCACCCGCATCACAGAGAAATTAATACCAACTATATTTTTTCATCTTTTTTGTAAAGCTGGATCTTTGATGCAGGGGGTTGAGTTAATCACTCTCCTCTGTTCATGGCGCATTATCATCACTGGTCCATGAAAGACCACTCTCTCTCTTATTTATTCTAGCTATTCCCTTTAATCCACATTCCTCTCCCCTACCACACGTGGTCATTCCAGTGTTTGATGCTTATGCTTTTGATCTTAAATGCTCTTGCAAATGTGCATTGTCTGTGTAGCTGGGTTTTTTAAATTATTTTCATAACTAGAATTATGTTTTAGATCTCGATTTCTTATCTTTTTTTACCCAGCACTCTAATATCAGATTCATCCATGTTGTTATGCATATATCTACTTCATTCATTCTTTTTTTTTTGAGTTGGAGTCTCACTCTGTCGCCCAGGCTGGAGTGAAGTGGCATGTTCACAGCCACCACAGCCTTGACCTGCTGGGCTCAGGTGATCCTTTCGCCTCAACCTTCTAAGTAGCCAGAACTACAGGCGTGTGCTACCACGCCCGGCTAATTTTTTGATTTTATTGTAGAGACAAGGTCTCGCCAAGGTGCCTTGGCTGGTCTCGAGCCCACGGGCTCAGACAATCTACTCTTTCAGTTTCCCAAAGTACTGAGATTACAGGCTGGGCCACTAAGCCCAGCCTTTTTTTTTTTTTTTTTTTTTGTCAGAGTCTCACTCTGTCATCCAGGCTGGAGTGCAGTGGCACAATCATGGCTCACTGCAGCCTCAACATCCTAGGCTCATGCGATCCTTCTGCCTCAGCCCCCTGAGTAGCTAGAACTATAGGCAGGTACTACCACTACACCTGGCTACTTCTTTTTATTTTTTTATAGAGATGAAGTCTCGCTATGTTGTCCAGCCTGATCTTAAACTCCCGGCCTCAAGTAATCCTCTTGCCTCAGCCTCCCAAAGTGTTGGGATTATAAGCATAAGCCACTGCACCCAGCCTATTTTATTATTTCTAACTGCTGTTTACTATTTATGCTGACCTTTCAACCTTTGCCCTTCCCAAGTCACTCAGTCATTCTTTGCCCAGCTGTGTGCCCCCAAGGCTGATCTCTACAGACACATCAATCAGAGACCCATGCCCACTGGCTTCTGGTTGTATTGGACCAATGAGAGGAGCCCACAGAAGACTGAAGGCCAGAAAAGAGGTCAGAACCATAGGCTGCCACCCCGTCTCCTCACAGCCATCCCTCCCTCCCTGCCTAATCGAGAATGTGGTAGTAGGTCTGTTCCTTTATGGCCTCAGCTTCTGGCAGGATGCCCCTCTTCTATGGCTCCAGTCTCATTAAGGTCCAATTACATCTTTCTCTTCCCTTATCCACAGGCCGAGTTGCTAAGTCCCTGGGTGTTTTTTTGTCCTCGTTAATTCCTTAACTTTGTCCCCAATTCCAAGCAGTGTCTTCAAGAAATTCTCTTCAGGTGAACTCTGAGAACACCAACTCTTTCCTCTTGACATGTATTTGATGCAATATTCCAGTATCTGTATCCATTAAATTTTACCTATATACTCTCCCAGGAATGATGTGATGGGTAATTGTATGTGTCAACCTAGCTGGGTCACAGTGCCCAGATATATGGTCAAGGATTATTCTGGATATTTCTGTGAGGAGGCTTTTGGACGAGGTTAGCATTTAAATGGGTGGATTCTGAGTAAGGAATATTACCTTCCATCTAGTGGGTAGTCCTTACCAATCAGTTGAAGGCCTAACTAGAACAAAAGGCTGAGCTTCCCAGAGCAAGAGGGAAGAATGCAAGCAGAAGGGCTTCAGATTTGAATCGCAGTAGTCACTCTTCTAGGTCTTCACCCTACAACCTTTGAACTTGACTGCTGCATCGGCTCTTCCCTGGTCTCCAGACTGCCAGCCCACCCTGTTGGTTTGAGGCTTGCCAGCCTCCGTAACACATGAGCCAATCCTTGGCAAACATACTTATACATGCTCCCTTATGGAACTGTATGAGAACTCCTTTGGTTTATATACCTGGAAGTGAAATGCCACAGAATGAGATGCCAACTTTTAGTGTTATAAAGCATAATGCTATAAGAAAATTACATTTTACAATTACTTATGGAGTGTTCACCATGTGCCAGCCACTATGTTTGGGAATCACATATAGAATAAATATGATCCCTGCCCATACTGAATTTTCAGCAGAAAAGTAACCTGGCATACAGGTGGTGCCCAATAAAAGTATAATTATCATTGAAACCAAAAAATTATCTGTATCACACAGTTTACTGCTTAAGTTAACATGACAATCTTAACATGAATTTAGTATTAAAGTCATGTTTAACATATCTTCAGGCCAGGAAGATAACCTCTGTCAATAATTTCCTGAAAAAAAGCATTTAATAAACATCAAACTGATCGACTTTTCCACAGATAACACGAACTGACTGTTTACTTCTTTCTTCCCCTCCCTGGATGCAGAAATAAAAGAGGTCACTTGAGATTAAGTCAAGACTCCTAGGCTCTGATCTTATCTACGCTACTAACCAGATTACCACTAGTGTGCATCCACCATGGATAGACAAACAATCTCTCTAGGCCTCAGTGTTCTCATCTGCAAAAAGATGGACCATTGTTCATGGTCCTGAAGGCACTCCCAGCTCTACTAAATAAATGGCATGAAAAGCTATGCAACCATCAACAACAAAATTGGCAGCTGCTTAGAAGATCTAAGATATAGAACAGAAGAGGAAAATATTTACCTTCTACAAAGGAGGTGAAAAATTTTGGCATAGATGTGCCTGCTATAACTACGTAGCCTGAGGGGAGTGTGTGTCAAAAGCAGGGACAAGCATGGTGGAACCACATGGCAATGATGAAGCCCCACAGGGGAAGATTGTTAAGAACGCTCCATGGGAAGGCTGAGGTGGAAGGACCGCCGGAGCCCAGCAGGGGGAGGCTGCGGTGGCCATGAGCATGCCACTGTACTCCAGCCTGGGTGACAAAAAGTAAGACTCCAGTTCAAAAAAAAAAAAAGAATGCTCCGGCATTTGCTTTGTGCCTGGTGATGCTCTAAGATGCATGAACTCCTTTGATTCTTAGAACAATCCTACGAGATCAGTACCATCATCATCTCCATTCTGCTGGTGAGAAAATTCAGGGAAGACAGGCAATATTCTGGAGCTGCTAAATGACAACTGGCTTGACCATCCCCAACTCCCAAGATTCAAAATCTGAAACGTTTTGAGCGCTAGCATGATGCCAATGGTGGAAAATTCTACACCTGACCTCATGTGAGAGGGTCACAGTCAAAATTCAGTAAAAGCTTTCATGCATAAAATTACTTAAAACATTGTCTAAAACTACATTTACACTATAAGGTATTTATGAAACATAAGAGAATTCTGTGTTTAGATTTGGGTCCCAGCTACAAGATATCTCATTATGGATCTGCAAATATTCCCCAATCTAAAAAAAATATGAAACACTTCTGGTCGCAAGCATTTTGGATAAGTGTGGTTCAACCTGAAGTTTCATTTCCCTCCATCTCTTTGAAGGTGCTAATGCTAATAAACAAGAAAACCAAACGACTCACAAGAGGAAGAAGAAAAATGAAGATACAAAGAAACCATGGCTCTAAAGTCTTCTCATGCTAGAAATTTCTCCCAAATGGCGGAAAGTTGATGATGGATTTACTACCATAGTTTAACAATAGTGTATATCTAGCTAATGGCATAATGTTGCATTGGACTAGAGAGAGAAAGATTGTATTTATTAAGTCAGATTGGGTCCCGCTGCATAACTGCTTAACTGGTTTTATGCATTTCCTGGACTAATACTGAAAACTGTTGTTTCTTTTTAAGAGACAGGGTCTCACTCTGTCACCCAGGCTGGAGCTCGGTGGCGTGATCATAGCTCACTGCAGCACTGATGTCCTGGGCGCAAGTGATCCTCCCGCCTCAGCCTCCTCCCCAGTAGATAGGACCATAGAAGTGTGCCACCATTTTCTGTAGAAGCGGGATCTCACTATGGTGCCCATGCTGGTCTCGAACTCCTGTCCACAATTGATCCTCCTGCCTCAGCCTCTCAAATCTCTGGGATTACCAGCATGAGTCGCCAAAGAAAGCAGGGATTTTTATTTTTCATCTTGGCCACGTTTCCCATCAACATTTTTTCATAATCACTAATTTCATGCTTGATCATATGGAGACACAGTCGCGAGGCTGCAGTAAACAGAGTATAGGGGACCTGCGTTTAAGCCTCAGTGAAGCCCTTTCCTGGCTGTGCTTCCTCAGGGGACCATGAGAGGATTAGACAAGGTCACCCAATCAGAACTCACACGGCACGACATGACCTCTTGTCTTCTCTGCCACAAGTGCATCACAGGGCTGTATGTTGTTTGCGCGCGTGTTGTTGCTGAACTTGCAAATGCATGTCTTGGCTCTCTAAAGGACTGTACATTCCTTTAGGGCAAAATTCTACCATACACGTTGCTTTTGAAACCATATAAAATACATTTTTTCAAATTCCCCGCAGCACCATTATTAGTCCAGAGAATGATCAAAAATACTTTCCGAATGAATGAATGCACCCATGAAAGTCGTGATTTACTCATTGGCCAATGAATGCTGTCTGTTTTAGCAATCCCCAGCATGAGTTTTCAAAAATGGCAGGGCGCCGAATGTGAGCTGGAACGCCGGAGCCTCTCTCTCCTCATCCCAATCACAGGTCCCTAATATTGACGAGATGTCACCCCCCTCCAAGGAAGCGCCTGATGGCACATGGCCCCAGCATCGACCTCAGACATGATCACGGGAGCTCGAAGCCAGGGAGAAATTACATAACGCTCAGAAATTTGCTTTGGCACAGGGTGGGGACACTGTGGCACCGCTTCGTGGTGTGTTCAGCAACTTCGGCATCCCATGATCTTTCTGTTTTGCACTTCCCGGCATGAAAGAGAAAGATTTCTGCATAACTGCTTAACTGGGAGACAGCTGACCCAAAAAGAGTTGACTGCAGAGAGCTCACCCAGGCAGCCAATTATGCCATCTTCTCCATTAAGACAGTTTTTAAAGACTGAAGACCTTTCACATGAAAAAAAATCCAGATTTCATGGCTATTTCTAAGGCAGGAAGAAATAGACACAATTTAATCACAGACCCCTCTAGTCCAGTACTAGCATGATTTCATTAACAAGATTTATAGTACTGTCAAACTGTAGTACTATAAAAACAGAATCAACTCTCATTCATTTGGGAGATATTTCTAGTTTGAAGGGAGTCCAGATTCCTGGATCCAATGTCTTCTTTTTTTCTCTTCCTTCTACCAGCCATTTGGTCTTACTGCTCATCAGCACCTCCAAAGGAACGTGAGAAAATGAAACCAGTAAGGTGGGCCACAGTCAAGCGGTCCTGGTCAATTGCCTACTGGGCTGAAATATTTAATCTATGCTCATCTACGCTCCATTTGTTATAGATAATAGGAAATAACTCTGATGCCAACAGGATGCGAGAGTTGGGAGAAAACTCGTAAGTCTGTTAGTGCAAACCCATTTTAAAGCTTAAAAAACCAAGGCACGAGGGGGCAGAATGTCTCCTTGGAGGTCAAGTTGATAGTAGCCAGCAACAGAACTGCATCTAGAACACAAGTCTTAGCCGAGCACAGTGGGAGGTGGAGGCAGGAGATTGCTTGAGCCCAGGAGTTCGAGACCATCCTAGACAACTAGCAAGACCTCGTCTCTACAAAAAAATTAAAAAAACTAGCCGGGTGTGGTGGCACGCGCCTGTGGTCCCAGCTCTTCTGGAAGCTGAGATGGAAGGCTCGCCTGAGCCCAGGAGGTTGAGGCTGCCATAAGCCATGATCCTTGTGATCGTGCCACTGTACTCCAGCCTGGGCAACAGAGTGAGACACCAACTCAAAACAACCACAACAACCAAATATTTTGGCTCTCCCTCTTATACCATTCAGTAAATATAGTGAAAACATAGCTGAGAGAAATAAATGAGAAAGCCAAAGTTTATATTTCCAACACTGTTCAGGGATGAGAATATTCACATTAAAAACTCATATTCAAGTAATACTTTAGAGAGTTTTGACTAATATTCATATTATGTGTTCTTTTTGTTTGTTTTCTCATATGCTCTTCACCACAACCCAGCAAAGCTGTTTTTTTATATTTCCATCTTGCTGAAAATGAAGGTAAGGCTCAGAGAGGCAAAGTGAGATTTGCTCAAGGACACACAGCTAGTAAGAATTTAAGTCCAAGTTCTCTGGTTCAGTAGAGAGCTTTTCCACTACCTCAATGCTCTGCGAACTTCAATTTTCCCCATTCTACCTTCAGAGTTTTGTTACCAGAAGTATTTATTAACTATTCCTTTTCAATTGATTCACTATTTTTATTAAGTAAATTTAGTCTTTACTTAAGCAATAATATCCTTGAAACTATGAGTTTAGTGAGTTAGTTAAATATATGAGGTTTTGTTTGTTTTGTTTGTTTAGAGTCTCACTCTGATGCCCAGGCTGGAATGCAGTGGCATGCTCACGGCCACCCCAGCATCGACCTGCTGGGCTCCAGCGATCCTTCTGCCTCAGCCTTCCAAATAGCTGGAACTACAGGCACATGCTACAGTGCTTTGCTAATTGTTTTGATTTACTATAGAGACGAGGTCTCACCAAGTTGCCCAGACTGTTCTCGAATCCGTGGGTTCAGGCAATCCTCTCACCTCGGTCTCCCAAGGTTCTGGGATTACAGGCTTGAGCCACCGCGCCCGGCCTAACATATGAGTTTTATATGTAAATTAAACACAATACTTTGAAAAGAAAAAAGAAGGTCCTCCGTGTGGCGCCCAAAATAAGTGCACAGTAACACCGAGGCAGGTGTCTCGTAGGCATGTAGTAAGAAATGGACACCTGTCACTCAGAACACTGAGGGCTCTGAGTTCATTACACCATCAGTCACAGGTTCCCGAGCTTCGCATGCTTCGGAATCTTCTGAGCTGCTTGCTAACATGCATATTCCCAGTCCCACACCTAGATCTGGGGTGAAATCTAGAAACTGGTATTTTTAACAAACACCCAGCAAGTCTGTCGCAGAAGCCCCCAAGCCCCTGTCTTGAGCAACCCCTGCCCTGGTATTGGCAACTGTCTGATTCGCTGCGGCAGGAGTCACTTAGCACAACGACCTCCTTTAATATTTTAAATGAGCATCACCATTAATTTGTAGCTGAAGGGAGATCGCAAAGCCGGGGAGAACATTCCAGGCAGGTTGTCATGGCGGCTGCTTTCAGAGGCCTTCCTGTGGCAGCCCCTTCACGAATCTCTGCTTTCCCACCAGGACCAGGGCAAGGTATCGAGAGGGTAGAAGTTCACTCTCCACAGGCACCACATTGTCATGGGTGGAAAACTTCCCAAAGCGGCGAAGTCGTAAATAGGCTCCGGGCAGCCGGGGGTGGGGGGTGAGGGGGTGGGGGTGGGAGTGTTTGATCTTCTGCCGCTGATCTCTGCTTGTCATCTGCTCAACCCCATTCATCACAATAAAGACAGGAGCTAAATTAGAGAGCAGGATGTGGTGTGGGAAGAGACAGGATAGTCACCACCCCTGACGGCAGGGAGAGAGAGTGAGGCTGCCAGGAGGGCAGGGGACCAGGAGGTGGTGGCGGTGGAGCCTGCAGGTGGGTGAGACCTGCGAGGGGGCAAAGGAGGAATGGCCTGACCCTTTTCAGAGGGAGGCAAGGGTGCTGGGAGCTGCCTGTCGGGTCAGTACTCAGCATTTCTTTCTTTTTTTTTTTTTTTTACTTTTTTTTTATTATAAAGATGTGAGGTATTATTCAGGGTTAGGTATACAAACATTGATTATGCAGGTACCCTTGTTGATGAGGTGTGTCCCTCCCTCCCCTGACAGTTTCCCACTACTGCCAATCGCTTTCTTATAGTATTATAATTGTTCAAGGTCTGCTTTTGAGTGAGAACATATGGAACTCTGTTTTTTGTTTCTGTGATAGATCACTGAGTATGATGGACTCCAAATCCGTCCAAGTTGCTGTGAAGTTCATATGTTTGTCCTTAATGGCTGCATAATATTCCATTGTGTGTATGTACCACATTTTCTCTATCCAGTCCAGCTGTGATGGCCAACATGGTTGGTTCCATGTTTTTGCTAGTGTGAATAGAGCTGCAACTAACATACGTGTGCAGGTATCTTTTTTGTAGTACTTAACATTTCAAGGTGGGAAGTGGTAACCATTAGCCATGCACTATTTAACTGGGTGTTCTTCCTTCCTTCCTTCTTTCCTTCCTTCCCCTTCCTCCCTCCTTCCCTCTCCTTCCTTCCTTCCTTCCTTTCTTTCAAGTTGGGGTCTCACTCTGCCACCCAGGCTGGAGTACAGTGGCATGATCACAGTTCACCATAGCCTCGACATTGTGCACTCAGGCAATTCTTCCACCTCAGCCTCCTGAGTAGCTGAGAATACAGGCACACGCCCAGATAATATCTTTATTTTTTGCAGAAACAGAGTCACATTATGTTGCCGAGGCTGGTCTCAAACTCCTGGATTCAAGCAATTCTCCCGCCTTGGCCTCCCAAAATGATGGGATTACAGGTGTGAAAAACCATGTGTGGCCTGTGTAGTCTTTTTAAAAAGCTAAACTAGTTGACAACATTGAATATAAAGAAATTCCACAAGTAAATCTGGATTTCCAGCTTTTCTTGAAAAAACTGAAAATCTCAAAAACATTAGGCCCACATTCCAAGGCGGAAATGATTGGCTGGAATTAAGCTGTGGTCATTATCATTAGAAGTTGATGTCCAATTAGCAAGAATTCCCATCACCCCCAATGGAATTCACCCAAACATGTTAACTCCTTTTTACCACCTACCTGCCCTGGTTGGCATTTGAGTTTGCAAACACTATGCAACCTACTTTAATAAGTAAAACACAAATGTCACGACCACATCACCATCCTCCCCTCTCTTCTTCCACAAAGATCTATATCTATGTAATGCCAGTGCCTAAGACCTAACTTCTATGAGGTTCAATCAACATAAGTTGAATGAATAAAGAAATTTATTGAGCCTGAAGCCAGGCTAGTCACTGCAGAAAGATACAAACTTGAGCAAGACATGACACTTGGCTTCAAGGAGGGAGCTTGGGGCAGAGGAAAACAGCACCAGAGTCAGAGTCTGACTTGGTTTTGTGTCTTTAGACAAATCACTTAACCTTTCTGAGCCTTGGGTTCCTCACCAGGAAAGTGAGGAAGATAACAATACACACGTATAAGGTCATGTTGAGGTTAAATGAAAGAATGGATGTAAAAAATGTCAGCATTTGAGAGCCTAGACTAGAGGAGAAATTCCCTATAGGCACACCAGAGACAGAAAGTGAAAATATGCCTGTGCGGTAGGGATAGTGCAAGAAAGGACAAGAAAACAGCCAGTTGAGGGGCACAGATAAAGCTTCTGGAAGGAAATGACTATTAATCTGGGCCTCGAGACACACACACACACACAGGTTCAGGTTTCACTGAGACAGAGTGAGAAGCTTCTAGGTCAAAGAAAGGGTAAGGGTGGAAGAGTATGCAGTGGAAAGGTAGCTTTGATCAGGACTGGAGTGTGACCCAGGGATACCACTGGGCTGGGGACCGAGGACCGAGGACCTGAACCACTCAATAGACTGCTCTCTGCCGTGGCATGAGCAAGGCTGAGGACAAGGTCTTTATCAGTTGCAGACTGTTCTTGAGTCTAAGCCAATTTGGCCTGCTCATACCCCTCAGGTAGATCAAGGGCTGAGATCCAGTGACCACACACATGGTGCTGGATGGACCATTCAAGATCCTCCCTTTGTGAGTATCCTCCTGGAATGTTCACAGCAGAGGGCTTTAAACCTATCTAAGTAGCAATCTCCAAATGTGGCCCAACTTTTACAAGATTTATGAAAACCTTTCACGGGGGTTTTTGCAGATGATTTATTTATATCTTTCTGGGTAATTTATACACACACACACACACACACACACACACACACACACACACACATATATACACACACACATTTTTTTTTAAAGCTCACAATAAGATGAAAGAACTGGTGGATCTCTATATTTCAATCAGCAGTTGAACTACCCTAGTAGCTAATCAAAGCACCCTAACACCAGCTTGAGCAAATATTAACAAGACTTTTTTTTTCAGTTGGAGTCTCACTCCGTCGTCCAGGCTAGAGGGCAGTGGCATACTCACGGCCACCCCAGCATCAACCTGCTGGGCTCTGGTGATCCTTTGGCCTAGCCTCCCAAATAGCTGGAACTACAGGTGCGCACTACTATGCCTGGAAATTTTTTTGATTTATTGTAGAGACAAGGTCTCGCCAAGTTACCCAGGCTGGTCTCGAACCCGCAGGATCAGGCAATCCACTTGCCTCAGCCTCCCAAAGTGCTGGGATTACAGTCTGTGCCACCGATCCCAACCTAACAAGGCTATTTTTAATTATAAAACCACAAATGCACACTTAGTGCTTATCACGTGCCAAGCCTTGCTCTAAGTTCATTACATATATATTAACTCCTCTAATCCTTATAAGAGTCTATGTGTTGTGTAATATTGTTATTATTGCTCTCATTGTATAGATGTGAAAAGCGAGGCATAGGGGAGCTAAATAATTTGCCCAAGGTCATATGCCTAGTAAGTGACAGAGCTGTGGTGTAAGCCCAGGTAATCAGAATTCAGACTTTTTTTTTGAGCTAGAGTCTCACTCCATTGCCCAGGCTAGAGCGGCATACTCACGGCCACCCCAGCATCTACCTGCTGGGCTCAGGCGATCCTTCTGCCTCAGTCTTCCAAGTAGCCCACTACCACACCCGGCTAATTTTCTGATTTATTGTAGAGATGAGGGCTCATCAAGTTGCCCAGGCTGTTCTCGAGCCTGTGGGCTCAGGCAGCTCCCACACCTCGGCCTCCCAAAGTGCTGGGATTACAGGCTTGAGCCACCATGCTCAGCCTACTTTTTGGCCACTATGCTACATTGCTTCTCACAAAGAATGTAACTCATGGTATGCAGGAAACAAGGATAGGATCATAGAGGGTTTCGAGAGAAGGACTGACCCCACGTGAACTGGTTGGATCCTGTCACCTGGGAATAGTGATTGAGGGAGAGAAAGGCCCACAATAGCAAATGCCTTATTGGCCACAGACTCTGCTTCTGCATTTGATAACCAGAGAAGCATGGAAGGCCAAAGTTAATGGCTCTTTAGAGTTCACCTCGGGAGGCATCAAGTATGGTGGCCCTAGGATCAGACTGCTTATGTTGGTCCCACCACTCTCTGCTCTGTGCCCTAAAGCAGATCATTTAACTTCTCTGGACTTCAGCTTTCTCATCTGTACAATGGGAATAATCATCCTCAGCTCAGAGTTGTTGCAAGGATCAAAATAAAGTAGTTAGAAAGTGCCTGGCATACAAGAAGAATGTTAAGTATTATTCCTCTTTAGGCATCTCCCTCTTTCCTATCAGATTCTTACAACACAGCCTCTTGTATGATTATTTTTATTCCAGTGTATTATTGATCTTAGGGTTCAGTTGCATCCAGGCAGGGCCTGGAGACCAGTGCAGTGGCCCACCTGATATCAGTTTGCCAGAGAGATTGAAGCATTTTTCAAGGGAATAGAGTTACAGCTAGGATTGGGTCCAAAGAAGGTCCAAGACAACAAAATAATTGTTTTATTATTGTTGCTGTTGTTGTAACCTTATTTTATGCCTAGGTTAATGTCATCTGAAAAAATTAAAATTCATATTCAATCAATATTTATTAAGTACCCACAATGACCTATCATTGGACTAGATTCTAGAAACCCAAAACGTGGTGGCTCCTGCCCTCACCAAGTCCATGGTCTTCTGGTGAGCAGTATTCTTTTTTTTTTTTTTTTGAGTTGGAGCCTCACTCTGTCGCCCAGACTGGAGTGCAGTGGCCGCTCCTGGCCACCGCAGCCTCGATCTGCTGGGCTCCGGCGATCCTTCCGCCTCAGCCTTCCGAGTAGCTGGAATTACAGGCAAATGCTACCACGCCCGGCTGATTTTTTGATTTATTGTAGAGATGAGGTCTCGCTACCCAGGTGGGTCTCGAACCCACAGGCTCAGGCAATCCACTCACCTCAGTCTCCCAAAGGCGGGGGATTACAGGCTGAGCCACTGAGGCCGGCTTGGTGAGCAGTATTCTAACAGGGATGTTGGAGGAAGGACGGGAGTCAGTGGGAACAGGGGAGGGAGGGTGCCAACCTGGACTTGGGAATCAGAGGAGCATTTCCCAGAGCAAGTAGCATCTGACTCAATATCTAAATGAAATGGAGGGGTCTAGTTAAACGAGGGGAGGAAGATGCAAGGGAAAACATTCTAGACACAGGTAACAGCATGCACGAGCACATAAAGGCTATCCAAAAAAATGAGTAGGGTGTGGAAAAAGAAATCACCTTAGTATGGCTGAAGCTTTACGATTTGAGGAAGAAGAGACAGGCGATGAGACTGGAGAAGGAAGGAGGCCGTGTTAAAGAGGCAGGGGCAGCCGGAGAGGAGGCCGCGCAGAGGAACGATAGGGTCAGAGTTATATCCAAGAAGAGTCATCTGTCAGGAAAGTGACAGGGAACAAGATGGTGGCAGGGAAACCTGAGGAAGAGAAGAAGGGCTAGAGTTGAGAGAAGGGGACCAAAATAAGGAGCTCTGCATAGGAGGGGAATCCACAGAACTGGACGGTTCACTAGAAATGGAGGCAGGAAAAAATGGAAGTCTGTGGATCTCAGGCTTGGACATCACGTGGACAACGGGGCCATCCACAGAGAGAGGGAATGTTGGAGAAGCAAGTTTCTGGGAAGAAGGGGGCAGGGGTGACACTGGACGTGCCAAGTTTTCTAGGGTTGTTAGACTCGCAAGGATAGCCGTCCAGCTGACCACTGGTTCTGTGGTCTGGAGCTCAGGAGGGCACCCCTGGCTGGACTTGCAGATCAGAAAGCATTCTTCAGTAATCAGCATTTGCAGCGACAGGAGGGACTGAAATGCTAGTGAGACTGTGGAATGTGAGAGAAGAAGGCCTGAGGCCAAACCAGGAACAACCGCAGAATTTAAAGAAAAGACAAAGGAGACAAGAGTCATCAAGAAGTGAAATAACTTGTCTGGTCTCCCTCAACGTCCATGGGACGTTACACTTTGTGAGGGCAAGTCCTCATCTTCTTCATGATTTGGTTCCCAGCACCTGGCCCAGCAGGCCTGCAGTCAAACCAGGAGCAACCGCAGCACGGAGCAGCAACTCGGAAAATATTTCTCGAGTGACTGAGTAAATTGTGCGAGGTCACACAACCAGAAAGTGCCCCGATCACAGTTGCCTGGATGGCTCCACACAGAATTTCTTCTCCTTCACCCCCCCTACGGGCTAAGAGAATCCAGAATCTGGAATCAAGTGAAAAGGAAGGTTCCCTGCGAGTTCTACAACTAAGTCTTCCAAGGAAGCCCCTGTTTAATACTCCCCATCACAAAACACTTAGTGGGAAGTTAATTCATTCATGTTGTTATTTCTTGAGTCAGTATCACCTTCTGTAACACGGAACTCTGTGTTGAACACACTCCTGCAGACTCAGACATACGCTGGCTGTGCTGCTGTGGTCACCGGCAGAAAGGTTTACAGAGTGACCTTCTCTTTCTGCCTGTAACTGCAGTGCCAGGGCTGTGGATTCCGGCCAGGCAGTCCAACCGATGCTACAGTTAGGACCTTTCAGAGAAGGTCCTGATGCCGAGTGTGAAGCTGGTGGGTGTGTACAATAAACCTTGGGCAGAACAGTTCAATTCATCTCACTCTTTTCTGGCAGTATTTCCCATACCGCAAAGAAATTGGCATTGATGTTTTGGGTGCTTATTACTGTATTATCTATATGTTAGATAAGGTTTAAACTTTTAAATATAATTTTTCTTATAAGAAAAATAATACTCATAAAAAAGCTTAGAGAAGTGTTAATAAGAGAATAAAAATATTTTCATAATCCCATTATCCATATATAACCATTATTATTTGGGGTTATTTCCTATACTTTTTAATATATACTATTTTTTTTTTTTTTTTTAGTCAGAGTCTCACTCTGTCACCCAGACTGGAGTCCAGTGGTATTCTCACGGCCACCCCATCGTTGACCTACTGGGCTCTGGTGATCCTTCCACTTCAGCCTTCCAAGTTGCGGGAACTATAGGCACGTGCTACCATACCCGGCTAATTTTTTTTATTTATTATAGAAATGAGGTCTCTCCAAGTTACCCAGGCTGTTCTATAACCCGTGGGCTCAGGCAATCCCTTCACCTCGGCCTCCCAAAGTATTGGGATTACAGATTTGAGCCACTGCCCCTGGCCTATATGTACTATTTAAAATAGCTGAGATTGAACAAAATATCTTTGCTCCTTATATAATATTCTAATATTTATATATACCAAATGTGTATAATCATTCATTCCTCTATTGATGAGCATTATTGTGTATTCAGTTGGCTGCTACTGTAAATAAGTTGTCGTTAAGAACTTTGTCCATAAATTGTTATTTACATTTTAGGTTATTTCTTTAGAGCAGATTCTAAAAAGAAAATTACTGTATTCAGTAACAGCTATTTAACCTTCTTTGATCTGATAGAAAAAAATTCTTACTGTTTACCTGTAAATTATAAACAGATGCAGAAGTATGAACAGACACACGCACACAAAGACACGCAGATATATCCCTACCAATGTCTAAAGGCCTCAAAAAACACAAAATGTAATAAGGAATGTATGCATCCATCGTAAGAAGAACTTTCTAATCACATTTCACTACCCAGAATAAAAGAAGCCTCGTGTGAAACCATGCTTCATCGTCACAGGCATATTTAAGCATGATGTGTTACAGCACACCACCAGTTGACAGAAACCCGAGTTTCAGACCCGGGAGGAGCTCCGGAGATCCTAGCGTTCAAACTCCCCTCTCTCACTCTATGAATGAGAAAACTGGCCCAGAGGGAAAAATCTGGTTTTACCATTGCCGCTAGTGGTCAAATCACCCAAATACCAAGGGCAGATTTCAGCCTGGAGCGGGTCACTTTAGAGCAGTGCAGTGCTAACTGCCCCTCCTCCACGTGGCAGGTACTGTATTAAGTGCTGGAAGTAGAGAGGAGAGCACAGCAGGGTCGCCAATGGTGCTGGGGGTGGGGGACTCATCGCAGGAAGCGTTAAAGGAACAATCCTGATCTTCCTCTATGGAACAGTCACCTTTCATCTTACGCGGGAATTTTTCTTTTCAATCTGGGTTCCAATGATGTAATTTCTCAAGAAGGAATGAAAACTTCCTAAATTTCGTCCCACAGTTGGACGCAGGACCTATCCAACAATTTCATAAAATGGTGAAATAAGAACTACCACCACCACAATTGCTAACATTTATTGAGTGCTTATTATGTGCCAAGCACCGTTCTAAGCTTTTTACTTACAGTAATTCCTTTAGATCGAGCTTCTCCTAAATCATAGCAAGCCCCCTGAAGAACTAATTTTAGAAAATCCCAGACCTGATGGGGCCAAATTGCTAAATCCCACAGAGTTTAGAGAATCCAATCTGGCGAGGTAGCACTTAACCAAAGTGGAATGTAACTATGTTCGTGGGGGAAATAAAGAATATGGAAAATGAAAGGACACCTTCTAGAAAGGTGATGGTATCTGGCATAGGAAATTGATACAAAGATCACTTCAGACCAATGGCTCAACGCTTGGTCCATTTTCTAGTTAGGAAGATTAGCCTCACCATATGCGATACCAATTTCCTCAGTCTAACTTTCCAGTAAAAAAGTGACTAACCTGAAATAAGCAAGAGGAAACCAAACAGAAAAAGTAACTAATTACAAAAAAGAAAATAAACCAGAGGCTCTAAATTAGGACTGCTTAGTTGAGATGGGACAGAATTGTCACTTAGCGGCATGAGAGTCAAGGGGACAGAATTTGGACATAATACCCAAAGAGACTCATCCAGCCTTTCCTGAACTTCTGATCTAAAAATTCACCTGAAACTAGCTAACTTTTTGAAGTTTCCAGATAGATCATACTTCTCATACCAGATTATCCAGCAGGCAATTATGCAAACCTTGGCATCTGTTTATCCCCGCGCAAAACTCAAAAGCTTTGGAGTAGAATAAATTGTCCTCATTAAAGGCCACGGTGGTGACTATGTCAACATGCCGGATTGGGGTGTGCCCTCAGGTCCATGAGGGACACACGCAGGAGACCTAGGAGGCACCGTCTGGACATGCACAGCTGACGCTTGATGAAAGGGATTCAGCTGTCACCTGTAACAGAATCAACAGAGCGGCAATGCCAAGCCTCAGCATTTTCTGCCTGTCTACTTGTTTGACATCTTCCAAAGGAGCTAACTGTTTTTTGTTTGTTTGTTTGTTTGTTTTTGAGTTGGAGTCTCACTCAGTTGCCCAGACTGGAGTGCAGTGGCCGCTCCCGGCCACCGCAGCCTCGACCCACTGGGCTCCGGCGCTCCCGCCACCGCAGCCTCGACCCGCTGGGCTCAGCCTTCCGAGTAGCCAGAATTACAGGCGCGCGCTACCACGCCCAGCTGATTTTTTGATTTATTGTAGAGATGAGGTCTCGCCAAGTTGCCTAGGTGGGTCTCGAACCCACAGGCTCAGGCAATCCACTCACCTCAGCCTCCCAAAGGCGCGGGATTACAGGCTGAGCCACTGAACCCGGCAGAGCTAACTGGTTTTAAGCACATCGGAGATGTTACATGATAGAGCATGAAGATGAGAATGATAACAGATCACCAGTGACAGGTATCCAGCATTTGCCCTGTGTCAGGCACTGCACTCAACGGCATTTAATCCTAATAGCAATTCTAAGAGGGGTTACTATTGGTAGCAGTCATATCTCCATTTTAAAGAGAAATAAACGGAGGCTTAGAGAGGTTGGTGACTTGCCCAAGGTCACACAGTCAAACAGTAGAAGAGGTGTTGTTAGAATTCAGTTCTATCTGATTCCAAAGCCCTTGTGGTACTCATTGCTAACACCACTACCTCCCATATTTGGTTTAAGATCACCTCAAGCTAAGCTCATTATTTTGTCAACTAAGCCGAAACCCAATAGTCTCCAAAAAGGGGCCCACCTCTTTGATATGCAACTGATCTCATCAAAACTGAGTCCCTAGACACAGGAAGTGGAACTCCAGAATTATACTGAATGAAGTGATAACAGCACAATAGAAAACAATAATGTCTCCACACACTTCTAATTCTCAGAGGCTGTGACAGGCAATTATGCAAGTCCCTGGCGGAAGGAGTCCTTTCATTGCCTTTATGGGCTTTCGGAAACTCAGGGTTGGAGTTTTCTTCCTTTAAAGAAAATATGCTCAGATAGATTTAACAAGTTGGGTGTTTTCCTAAGCAAAATAATGTCTGGGAAATTGCTAAATGTAGAAACACTATTACTTAAGTTTCCAACAATAACACTATCCGTGGCAGTAACCAGCTACTACTGGCCACTTCGGCCATGAGCAAGTGCTGAGAAGCCAGGTGGTCTCACCCCTCCTGGTCAGCCTTGGTGGAAACAGATTGTAAACACATGCATCCAAAGTTACCAAAGGAGGCAGGAGAGTTCAGTGGGGAGATCTGGAGTCACACAGAGCTGGATTTGAGAGCTGCCGTTTACCAGCTGTGCTAACTTTGGGCAAATTTCTTACCTTTTCCAAACCTTAGTTTCTTCACCTGTAAAATATAGGTAATCATACTTCATGGAGTTGTTAGAATGAAATAATTGATGGTATGTAAAGTGCATAGCACATTTTAAAGTGCTTAATACACAGTAATAATTGATTCTAGAACTTCCTTCTACCTGTTAAGACATGAGGCCACGGGGGGGAAAGCTGAACACAAAGTTAACACTGAAATGAATCCTTAACAAACCCCTTGCCTATGTTTTCAATGGCTGAGCTCTTAAGACTCAGCTTAGACACTCATCCTCAGTCTTCAACAAGTCACCAAAACTGTAGGTCAAGCCGCCAGCCGCCCTGGCCAGGCACGCAGACACCACAGGTGAAACGTGCCAGCCCACATTCAGAAACCAGGAATCAAACCCAAATCAGACCACATGTGCTAATAACACCACATGGTATTCAGTCAGAAGTGCCCCCCTGTGGCGGGTGGGGGCCTGCCTCGCATCACCCCAATAATTTCACATAAACTGGTGAAATAGACACATCGGTCAGCTCACAATCAGGAAGGGAAAGAAGTTCTCCAGAACCCTGGAGATCCCCCCTAAGGGAGCAGGGTCTGTGATTCATTGTTGTTGCTCCTGCTCCTGGCACAGCATTAGACATACAATAATAAGATTTCATAAATATTCGATGAAGAATGAGTGGAATGAATATATTGAATTCAAACGGCTATGTCAGTTTTCATACATATATATGAATGCATGTGTGTGTAGATAGATGATAGACGGAATTGATCCTATTTATCCCAGGGAAGCCAGCAAGACACTGAATTCCTACTATGAAACGAAACTCAAACCAATCCAATGTAGGACCAGCCTGGTTCAGGTCAATTACATTTAATAAGCATGTGTTGTGTGTCTGCTAAGAAAAGTGTGACGTGATCGAAAAAAGCTCTGAATTCTGTTAGGAGACCTAGGTGACTATGTGACCTAAAGGAAATCCAATAGTGCCTCTGAATCTTAGTCTGATTCACCTGTCAAATAAGGATGATCATAATATCTTAGAGGGTAACCGTTCAGGTCAAAAGTGATTATATATGTGAAAATACTTCCTAAGAGTCCCAGTTAGGACTAGGCTTGGCTACACATAGCCAAAATGTTAACATTAAGATAAGTTGCTTAAATAGAAGGTCTGATTATTGCTCAAAGGAATGTAGGACTGATATGGTGGCCTCATGGTCAGAAGAGGCCAGATTTCTTCTATTTAACTGCTCTGCCATCCTTGGGAAGGCAGACCCTGGGACTCCAGGCAATGCAACTACATTCTAGACAGCAGGAAGGAGGAAGAGAAGAGCACATGGAGGGACTAAGGGAGCTTCCTTCTCCCCTCGTAGGAAAATTTCTCAAAGTTCCAAAAATGATTTTACTTGGATCTGCTTGGTAAGGACTTGGTGGCATACCCACACCTATCTGTAAAGGACACTGAGAAATTTATTTTTTTTTTTAAGCTGGAAGGTAATGTACTTAGCTACAAATAAGATTTCTTTTACCAAAAAATAAATAGGTATTAGGAGAAAACTAGCACTCTTCGACATATTGGTAAGTGACTATAGTTAGCTTGTTAATTAAAGCACTCATTAAGTAAACATTATTAAAGTTAAAACCTCACTAGTTACCAGACACTGATCTAGAAAGTAAGGATATTAAGATAACAGATGGCATCTACTGTTGAGAAGCCCACATCTAGGGTACACAAGGCACCATCTTGCATCTCGTCAACCAAGCTGACAGTACACTATATCCTAACAGTTCTCAAACCCAGCCTTCCCTCTTCAGTCTCTACCCTGTACATCCAAGTCCCAGCCTTCACCTGGGTTTGTGAACTCTCCGATCTGGTCTACTAAACGACTTCTGAATTTTCTTTTCTCCTCAGAGGTACCCTTCACACAGCTGCCAGCTCAGCTCCTGCTTTAAATCCATGGGTCAATCCTATCGCATCCAGATGGAACCACATGCTTCCACGTGGGCGGCCCCTTTGGCCCCTCCCAGCATCCATCTCTCACCACTCCTGCCCTAGGCTTTCCCACAGATGGCACAGAGAATCTGCCCCCAACCTGCATGGTGACGCGCTCACCTCCAGGCCTGTGCTCAAGCTCGGTCCCACCGCGGCTTCCCCACTCCATCCTCTGATGATGCCCAATCATTATCCGAGATGCAGTTATGCCATCACTAACTCCAGGGAGGCTCTTCTTAGCCTGCCCCCTCCCGCCGCCCCTCCTGCAGTTAGGGGCATATGCCAGCCTCGAGCTAACCCTTCCCTGTACTTAGGCGTCTACATGGTGGTGAACTACTTGTCACTTTTCCCTTCTAACTTGTCTCTCATTTCCGTATTTCCAGTGCTTGGCACACTGTAATAAATTCATTTTTTGTGTTCATTTATTCAAGGAGATGTCTATTAACAAGTTAGAGCAATCCCCTATTCACACAGATCCGATGAGTTTTTAAAAAATAATTATTTTTTTAAAAATTTGAGTTGCTACACAGTTGTATATATTTATGGGGTACATGTGATATTTCAATACATATATATAACGGGTGGTGATCAAATCGGGGTAATTGGGATAGCCGTTACCTCAAGAATTTAACATTGCTTTAGGACCAACCAAATCCTTCTCTTCTAGTGATTTTTGAAATATACAATAAATTGTTTTTTTGTTGTTTTTTTTTTTTGAGTTGGAGTCTCACTCTGTCACCCAGACTGGAGTGCAGTGGCTGCACCCGGCCACCACAACCTTGACCTGCTGGGCTCCGGCGATCCTTCCACCTCAGCCTTCCAAGTAGCTGAAACTACAGGCACGTGCTACCACGCCCGGCTAATTTTTTTGATTTGTTGTAGAGATGAGGTCTCGCCAAGTTGCCCAGGCAGGTCTTGAACCCGCAGGCTCAGGCAATCCACTCACCTCAGCCTCCCAAGGCGCTGGGATTACAGGCTACAGAACACCAGAACGGACTTTTCCTATTTAATTGTAATTCTGTACCCATTAGCCAAGCTCTCCCTATCCTTCTGTGGCCATCCCCACCTCTGTTAACCATTGTTTTACTCTGTTTCTTTCTTTCTTTTTTTTTTTTTAAAGGGACTCACTTTATTTATTTGTTGTTTGTTTGTTTTGAGTTGGAGGCTCACTCTATCACCCAGGCTGGAGTGCAGTAGCATATTCACAGCCACTGCAGCCTTGACCTGCTGGGCTCAGGCGACCTTTCAGCCTCAGCCTTCCAAGTAGCTGGAACTACAGGCATGTATTACCATGCCAGGCCATTTTTTTATTTATTGTAGAAACGAGGTCCTACCAAGTTGCCCAGGCTGGTCTCAAACCCCTGATCTCAGACAATCCTCTCTCCTCGGCCTCCCAAAATGTTAGGATGACAGGCTTGAGCCATCGTGCCCGGCCTATCCTCTATTTCTAGACCAACCTGGTTAGCTCCCACAGATGAGTGAGAGCATGTGGTAAACTTAAACATAATGTCCTCCAGGTTCATCCATGTTGTCGTAAATAATAGGATTTCATTCTTTGTATGACTGAATAAGATTCCATTGTCTATGTACACGCATTTTCTTCATTCAGCTACCTCTTGGCTATTGTGAAGAAGGCGTCAACGAACAGGGGAGTGTGGGTATCTCTTCAACATACTAATTTTCTTTCCTTTGGATATATGCCCGGGAGTGGGATTGTTGGAGCCTATAGTAGTAGTTCTATTTTTAGTTTTGTGAGTAATCTCCATACTATTTTCCACGGTGGCTCTACTAACTTACATCTGCAACCGTATGTAGGCATTCCCCTCACTCTGCATGCTTGAAGGCACTTGTTATTTTTTGTCACAGACTTTATAATCTTAAAGGTGTCTAATAGTTCAAAGGAAAGAAAAAATGAAGAAAAAGAGGAAAGGATAGATGGAGGGAAGAAGGAAGGGAAACGGAGCAGGAGAAAAGAAAAGATAATACTGGTTCAGCCCTCTGGTGCATCAAATTGCATATCCTCATGATGGTCCCCAAAATACTGAAAAGCAGCGGCCATGTTCATGTTAATTCTTCTCTGTTCCTGATTTTCCACCAACATATTCTTTAATGCCACTGCTATGCTTACTCTCTTCATTTTGAAACTGCCTTACTTCCCAAGGTTGGTTCTTAATAGTAAACATTTCTCCTGGAAAATCTAACCCTTTTGTATTTTTTAGAAAAATGAAACTTAAGCATATCAGTAATTGGCCATGAATGGAAAGGCTGGGAGTTCAAAGGTTTAACCAGCCTTTTGAGGGACTCTATAACAGAGGACCCTTTTAAGGAGCCTTGACAGGAATGTTAATTACTTAAGCAAAGTCCTGTAAGACACACAACTTACACAAGTGTCTGGTCAGACTTTAACAACAAATGTAACTTGAGGTCTCCAGCTCATCTTTCTGCTAGACAGAGCTCCAGGATTCAAAGAGGATTAGCACCAAGGACCTGTTCCTGTTCAAAAATAAACCATGATAGAAAGCCCCACATTTTATTCAAGTGGCTGATAGGGTCTCGTGAGTCCCTTCAGCTGCACAAACTAGGATCTTCTCCCTTGATAGTCTTGACTGCAGAGCTGCTGTTAGGAAGTTTAATACAGCAGCAATTCCAGGATGCGTTATGCTCTTTGAAGTGGGGAGATCCTTTCATCTCGACACGGCTGTGAGACAGTCTCTCATTCCCAAAAGGTCCCCCCACCAGGGAAATTCTTTCTTATTCCCTCTGTAGATTGAAGTACTGAAAACTGTCATTCATTTATTCACTCGCTCACTCATTCATTCATTCATTCTACAAAGAGTAACGAAGTTTCTTTGTTAAATTCACTATCTTGTCCTATTAACAGAAGAGCCCAGGGTCTAGTAGCAGGAGATAGGTTCGTATATGAACGCTGATGGCTCAGTGTGATAAACAGTGTCACAGCAGTACACTCAGGGGACTCTGTGACTTTGAAGGAGAGGATACTGATGCTATGGAATTAGGAAAGGTTGCTTGTGGGAGGTGATGCTTGAGCTTGGCCATTTAACATGAGCAGAGTATAATGGGGATGGGCCTGCAGAAAGGACACAGGATGAAAAGGAAAGTCCAGGCAGAAGGGGCTGCTGGTGCAGGTGTCCAGGCTTCTTAAAGGGCACAGTGACTTCAAGAAAGGGGACTCAGCACACCTGAGGGCAAGAACTTATAAGGGTAAGGAGGGCGTGGGAGCCGGAACTGGGAGGCTAAGCTGATGCTCCTAGATACTCAGCTCACAGTGGTTTCGAGAGCAAACCAGGTGCCTAACTGCCTAGCAAGATGGCACACGGAACACATAGGTATTGAAGAGGAGGCTGGGAAAAAGGAACTTGGAGTATGTTATGTGCTAGGACATTAGGGCTAAGAAACATGCTGGGGCTCCCTGATCATCCAGGAAGCCGCAGTTCAGGACAAGCTCCTTAGAAGGAAGGAGGAAGAGGCCGGGCTCGGTGGCTCAGCCTGTCATCCCAGCACTTTGGGAGGCCGAGGTGAGAGGATTGCCTGAGCCTGCAGGTT
>NW_007248731.1:607443-613452 GCF_000164805.1 Carlito syrichta | reverse complement strand
GCCTATAGTTCTGGCTACTTGGAAGGCTGAGGCGGAAGGATCACAGGAGCCCAGCAGGTCGAGGCTGCGGTGGCCGAGAGCGTGCCACTGCTAGCCTAGGTGACAGAGTTAGACTCCAACTCAAAAAAAAAGAAGAAAGGAGGCAGAAATCCAGATGACAGCAGGAGGTGAAGAGATTGAC
The DNA here is from genome assembly GCF_000164805.1 of Carlito syrichta. NCBI lineage: Eukaryota > Metazoa > Chordata > Mammalia > Primates > Tarsiidae > Carlito > Carlito syrichta. Next base: position 613,271 of record NW_007248731.1, on the reverse strand, counting down.
TTAAGCCATTTCACATCTCTGCTCTGAGTAGCAACTGCTGTTCCATATGTGTCAGAATTTGGTGAAAAGAGAAATCCCAATGTGGATCAAAGTATATGAGATCGAGCCTGCTAGCTGCCTACCTTGTACCAACACTTCCCTTACTTCTTACTAACAGAACCCCAGTTTTCTTCAGGCCGGCACTGTGCCTCGGTACAGCTAAGTGTGGCCACGTGACCAAGTCCTGGCCAATGTGACATAAAGGGAAGTATGATGTGGGATGCCATGAAAGTTACTCAAAAGGCAGACAAACAGCCGACACTTACCTCATTTGGCCTGTATCCTTTTACTTTTCACTGCCTGGAATGTTGATGGGATGGGTTGGAGCTCTAGCAGGTATTTTGTGATCCTAAGGGTGAAAACTACGTGCTTATAGATGCAGATGGAGCAGAAAGATGTTATTTCATGGATCTAACACATGAGCTTCGACTGCCACCTACATCCAGACCTGTCTTTATGTAAATGAATCAAACTTCGAATTGTGGAAAGTACTCTATTCAGGCTTGTCCTAACTGATCAACCATATAACTCTACCCTCCTTCCTCTCCTCTTGGCTAAGATGAAGAATCGCCAACGCTTTCTAAATATGGGCTGCTCTCACTCGCAACTCAGTACGTGCACCTGGGGATTTGAACATTTACCTCCCGTTGCTGCTGCTTCCCTTGAAACCCTAATCCTGTGTTCCTGTTGTCAAAGTCACGAAACAAAGGATGACAGGGCTAAGGGAGGAATGAACCCCAGCTGGGGACTCACAAGAACCAGTCAGTTAACTGTCCTAACTGTCGCTGAAAGAAAATACAGGCGGACAGCATGAAGTGCTTTTCAGACACACCTGCATAACCACGCATAATCTACCTCAATAAGAAAATGAGGAAATAAAATATGATATAGCCATACGCCAGGATTCCATCAGCTACTAGAAGAAAAGAGGACTTGGGTGAGGGTTGCGAGGGAAAGGTCATTCAGGGTTATGAGCCAGCAAAAGGGCGAGCTGTCAAACACCATGCAGAGAAAAGTCAGATGCGCGAACGGCCAGACCGATGGACGGACGGACAGACAAGACCGTCGGGCAGGCCTCATGCAGTGGGCCTGACGTTTTGAAGACATGCGACCCTTGTGCTTTTGGCTTCCTTCCTCAGGCCAGGCAAAGAGCGAGGGCAGGGCTGGCAGCCCCAGCACTGCCACCACCTACGCTAGCCTTGTCACCCGTGGAGTCAGACCAGCAGGGCATGCCCCGAAGGTGCAGGAGTGCTGGAACTGCCCTTCTCTCTCCTCTTCCCAAACAGGCACTCCGTGGACAAATCTGCAGAGAGCATGACGGGCTAAGCGCACACGCCTAGGAGTCAGACGGCCTTTCTAGCTGAGAGGAGCTCTGAGCTGTAGTCCCTTATTGGGTGTAAGAATGGAGGCTGCCACGATGAGGGGAAGAAAAGGCGGAGGGTGGGAAGGGGCGAGGGTGGGAAGGGGCCCAGGAAGGCCACAGCATTCCCGATTCCCTACAGGGCTGTTAAGGATGTGAGCTATGCGAGGTTCCTTTCTGGTCCTGAGGGAAAGAGGAAATTGTGGCATTTTCATGAAGAAGGACAAACATATGGACGTCGCAGCAACTTGGATGGATTTAGAGTCTATCTTACTCAGTGATCTATCACAGAAACAAAGAACAGAGTACCATACGTTCTCGCTCGCAAGTGGACTCTGAACATTTACCGTAATACAATAATGAAGGGACTGGCAGTAGCGGGATACTGCTGGAGTGGGTGGGGTGGAGGACACAACATCAGTAAGGGTCCCTGATCTCAATCCAGGCAAAGTGGGGACCAAAGGGAGGCCCAAACTTTACCTATATGATGATCACTTAGTTACCTAATCCTGAATTGTACCCTACACCTTTAAAATAAAGAGAAAAAAAAAGTTAATAAAAAACAACAAAAAGAAATTGTAGAATTTTTAGTTTCCCTCCAAAAGAAGAAGAAGAAAAGAAACACAAAACAGGAAGCAGCTGAATTTATTTCTCCTACTTTGATTTACGTTTCCTTTCAGCTCACAATCATTGTTTTTAAATTAATAATTTAACTGTCTCCCCTGAGAAAAAGGAGGGATAACTTATCTGTTTTTAAAAAGAAAATAAGTCCAAAGGGCAAAGAATCTGCCCCCTTTGAAATAATTCTCTTCAGAAAAGCTATAAATAAGATTTCTGATTCAAAATTGAGATAAGGTTATCTAAGGGAGATGGGAAAAAAACTGCCAAAGAAATGATTTATGTCCCCATTAGCAAACTCCCTGAAAGGATTCGTTCTTTTCAGTTAAGGGGATTTTTTTTTTTAAAGCTTCTTTCCAATTAAAAAAAAAAGTAAAATTAATACCTGTGAACCCCTTCAGACATGTGAACTTCATTTCACTTAACCTGGCTGGCCCTGGGATTCCAAGGTCCTTCTGTTTGCTGATCTCAGTGGCAAGATCTACACCCAGTGCTTCTCCTCCTCCATGACTCACCCTCTGCAGTCCAGACTTTGCCTGTCCCCACCCACTAAATTCCTAATCCCTAAATCCACCTCTCTGACCCAGTTGGCCATCCCTCTATCTCACAGTCCACACCAGCCCGTTTTGCCTCTGGTCTGTCTTCCATGTTCTTTGTTAACTTCTTTGTTTTCCCTCCATTGCCATACCAGAGTCCAACTAATTACAGTTGTCCCTCTATAGCCATGGAGGCTTGGCTCCAGGAGCCCCCCATGGATACCAAAATCTAAGGACGTTCAAGTCTCTTATATAAGATGGTGTAGCATTTGCATATAACCTAAGCCCTTGAAATCACTGACAGGTTACTAATGATACCTAATACCGTGTAAATGCTATGTAAATAGTTATACCATTTTGTTTTTATTTGTATTACTTTTGTTGTTCTAACATTATTTTTTATTTATTTTTCCAAATATTTTCAGTCACCATTGGTTGAATTCATGGATGCTGAATCCACAAACATAAAGGGCCAATCTTCCTTCTCTCACATACCCATTTTCTCCGTGTTCTCACCCAGCCTTAGGTCTTTATTTAATGCTGCCTGTGGCAGAGACTGCTAGCTGCCCTGAATAGCCATTTCCTCCTCTTTCAAAATAACAGAACCATAGTTAGGAATCGGGTCTCTTAGAACAACAACTACATTGTCCAGCCTCCCTTGCAGCTAGGCCACATGACCAAGTCTGGCCTGTGGAAGGTGGAGAGTTGTGTTTGTGGTATCTCAGTTGTGCCCTGCAAGGGGCTGGGTGTGCCCTCATCTTACCCCATGTCCCTTCCCTGGGGTGGAATCAGGAACACTGCTAAATCATCTTGGCCCATCTGAAAGAAGGCTACCAAATAGTAAAGGCAGGGCAACAGGATGAGAGTCTAAAGGCCTGCATGGCTTACAGTCTAACTCCTCTCATATAAAGTCACTGCTATCTGGGGTCTTTATCGTAGCAGCGAAATTTATATCCTAACGAATATTCTGTCATCATGACATCACACTGTACCTGCTTGCTCAGCCCAGGTCTCACTCCTGGAATCCACTGTATACCCTAAATCTAGAGACTCCATCCACTTGGTTGCTGCCTCCAGTTCAACCTAGACTGATTTCTTCCGCAGTCCACCTTCCTCCCAATTTTCCCTCCTTTGGGGGCATCTACCTCCACATTCTCGGTGTTGAAAACCTTCATGTTATCTTTGACTCCACTTTCCTCCTCAGGTCCAAGTCTTAGTCAAGGTGTTCTTCCAAGCCTCTCAAAATTATCCCCGCTATAGACCCCACCTTCAGTCTAATGAAGGCCCCAACTGTGGCAAATCTGGGTTACAGCATGCCTATCTACTGCAACCAACAGGCACTACCATTTATTGAGCACTTACTGAGTGCTGAGCACTGGGTTGAGCACTGTATACACATCCTCTCTAACCAAAACCACCACTAAGGTGGGCCTTGTCATAGCCACTCCCCTTATCCACAGCTTTGCTTTCCTTGGTTTAAGTTATGCACAGTATATACAGCACAGTAAGATATTTGGAGAGGGAGGGAGAGAAAGAGGGAGACAGAAAGGGAGACTACATTTGCACAGCTTTTATTACAGTATATCGGTATAACTGTCCTATTTTATTATTAGTTATTGTTGTTAATCTCTTACTGTTCCTAATTTATAAATTATACTTTATCATCAGTATGTATTTATAGGAAAAAAACACAGTATAGACAGGGTTCAGTATTAGCCATGGTTTTAGGCATCCACTGGAAATCTTGGAACATACCCCCACAGATAAGAGGGGACTACTAGTATTATTTTACAAAGAAGGAAACTCAGCTTCTAAGAGACTAAATAAAAAATGTCGAAGGTCACACATCTAATAAGCGGTAGAAACAGGGCGTGAACACAGGAATATCCAAATTCCATTCTGCCACTTAGCACAGTGAAGAATTGCTGAATGGATGGATGAATGAATGAATGAAGAATGCCACCCCACAATCACTTCCATCAACCTTTCTAAATCACACCTTTCATTATGTAACTCTCATTGCCACCCCACACCCCTTAGTAACCCTAAAAAGGATACCATCCAAATGAAAACAGTGTGTTTGCTATGCAGGGCAGCTTTAGGGCAAGACCTCAAATTTATACCAACCCCCCCCCCAAGCCACACTCAAATAAATACATCTAGATAGAAACTTTTGTTTGCTAGCTGTAAGACAAATCCTCCGCCCCTCTCCATCACCCCTACCTCCCACCAGAGAGCTGTCTCCAAGAATTTTCCTAGACAAAAATGATGGCCTTACCACTGTTCTACTCATGGCACTCAAGAATTCACATTTACAAAAGTTAAACTCCCAGGGCCTGGCGTCAAGGCTCTCCAGAACTCAGACAAGTGTGCCTTTGCGACTGCATCCCCAGCACCCGCCGCCCAGAGGATGCCAGCTCCAGGCTGTGCTGGTTTGTCAACGGCCCTCAGGCCACTCAGGCAGGTCTCCTGCCCCACCTCCTGTGGTGGTGGCCCCTTGGCTTTCTGTCTACACTGAGCTCCGCCCACCCTACTGGATGGAGTCTGCTGAAGTCAGCTGTGAGGCCTCTGACACCCAGTGTTCGCGCCTTCCCTAGATTTCTAGAGCACTGGTTGCTCAAAGGTTGCCCATGCCTGTTAGAACAAAACCTGAATTCCTTATTTGGGCCACCATCACCTAGTTCCGCTTTCTTCTATTTCTAGGACATTCCTCAAAAAGGCCCAGCATGTTCCTATCTGGGGGCTTTGTGTTTGCTATTCTACTGCCTGGAATATTTTTCCCTGGCATAGCCCACTCTTCTTGCCTCCTCCAAATCTCAGTTCACATGGGAACTCTGGCAGGTCTTTCTTGCCCATCCCTTGCAATACAGCAAGACCTCCCCCACCCCACTCCACCCCTCTGTCACACCCCCTCTGGCTTACTTCATTTTTCACCATTGCTACCTGGCACATTATATAGGTATTTGTTTATTTTCTGGTTCCCTTTACTAGAACGGAAGCTCCATTATAACAGGAAATTTTTGTTTTTCACAGCAGTGCTTGGTACTCAATAAATTGACATTGAACAGATGAATGAATGAATACATGTAGCACCAAACTCCATCTTCACTAGTGCTCTCCACTCCCACTTTCCTTCTTTTCTTAGAATAGATTTTCTTAGATTGTTAGACTTTTCTTAAGTTCTTAGAATACACCAAGTTCATTTCTCCCTCAGCACCTTCATATTTCACGTTCCAGGGGCAGATCCCAGTTTTATGTGGCCTGAAGTTTATATA
>NW_007248731.1:507184-607423 GCF_000164805.1 Carlito syrichta | reverse complement strand
GGGGTGTGTCTTTAAGAAAAAGGCACAGGCTGGGCTCGGTGGCTCAGCCTGTCATCCTAGCACTTTGAGAGGCCGAGGCGAGTGGATTGCCTGAGCCCACAGGTTAGAGTCTAGCCTGGGCTTGACAAGACCTTGTCTCTACAATAAAATAAAATAAAAAATTAGCTGTGCATGGTAGCATGCCCCTGTAGTTCCAGTTAATTGCCGGAGTCCAGCAGGTTGACCCTGGGGTGGCCATGAATGTGCCACTGCACTCCAGCCTGGGGGACAGAATAAGACTCCAACTCAAAAAAAAGAAAGAAAAGCAAAAGGTATAAATACAAAATTGCTAAGGGCCTTCCTAGGGCCTTGAAGAGGTGTAAGGTGGAGTCCCCCTCGATTGCTCCCTGGGAAATCCCCTGTGCAGGCTTCCATTCCCATGGGCTCTTTGAGAGATGTGCTCTCTCAGGTCTGAAGATGGCACTCACCTGCCAGCCCGACCTTCGTTCAGAGTGGCCCTCTCTTCAGGGAAGCATTCTCTCAGCCTCCCTTCGTGACCCTATCATATTTTCCTCATGTCGCTTTCACTAACTGACGCGATCTTTATTAATATTAAATTTACTTGTTTATTGTCTGTCTCTACCACAGGAATGTCAGCTCATAAGGGACTCTGTCTAGTCCAACATTGCAGGGGTCTGGAACAATGTCTCCCTCATAGTCATGCTATGAAAAGCTTTGCTGCAAAATAAACCAAGCCTAACAGCCACCTCCCACGTCCGCTGAAAAGCAAACGATAAGCTGGATGGCAGTGAAGAAATTAACTGTCCTCTTTTACATGACTCCTTTGTGACCCTTGAGCTGGGCCACGGTTATGCTATCGCTAATGACCAAAGACAATGAACCACTTATTGGCTCTCACACTGAGATCCTTTTACCTCAGCAGAATCCCCAGAGAACTTCTTGCTCATAAAGGATGAAGAGTTTGGGGCTTTGTTCCACATGTGATTTTGGACATGCTAGAACTTTCTTGTCAATTTGGTGAAGGGTATTGTCTGTCGGTTTGCAGAAGGCTTTTGGTTGTATTTTCATCATCCCTTCCCATGACGAGTGGTAGTCTTATCTGTGTAGGTGTATAGCTTTGGCTATTTCAGTGCCATTTTCTGCTCTCTTCGTGATGGTTTCAAAATAGTTTAGCCTCTGCAGGGCATCCCTCCAATTCCCTTTACAAGAATTGGAGAGCTCACTGACTCCCAAATCCGGCTGCTCTTGCAATTGCCTGTGATGCTTGCTCATAACATATGCCTGGAGGCCTTGCCCTAGGTCTGCTTAATCCTGCGAGGACGTTCCCTGTGTTGACCAAGCACCTCAGGTAATTCTGAAGTACAGTCAAGTTTGGAAACCACAATGATTCCCAGAGATTCAGATAGCGAGGAGGGAATCCTCAAGATATTTACAAGACAAAGGTCAAAGCAACTGGAGCAACTCAGAAAACACAAGTAGGTTTACAAATGTCTAACTGAAAAATAAAAGTATTCCCCACCTCTACCCCACATGATCTATTCTATTTTCCTTGATCTGCACCAGTTAAGGCATTGGCTGGACAGTGGCGTTCTAGAAGGAAAAATTATTGAGGCCCTCAAGTTCCCAGGTTACCCCCTTTGAGAAACTTAAGCACTTCTGAAAATGGCGTGAAATCTTCCTGGGCTTCAGACAGCCAGAGAGGCCACTGAAGAAGTGAATCACTAAACCCTTAGCACCTGGGGGAATTACAGCACTCGCTACGATTCCACACACATCCTAAGAATGCAGTCCAGCTCACCGCAGAGTGTAGCAGAAAGAAAACCAGCACATACAAACAGAAAATCTGATCTTGGGCAAGCTGCTGGACCACTCCTAGCCTTGGTGTCTTCATTTGTAAAATGAGCAGAAAACCAGGCTACCTCACAGAATGAAACAAGTTTGGGTTTGTACATGAAACACAACTCACATGTGGCTATCTCCCCACTGCGCCCCCTTGTCTGCCTATCCTAAGCCAGGTTGAAATATCCTCTGTGATGGAAACTTCCCCCATGACCTCAGCTCAGCCAAAAACCTTCCCTTCTCTGGGGATGGAGTGCGGAAAAGGAAAGTCACCCCTGGGCAGGTAAAGAGCAACAGGAAACAGGAAAGTCACTTCATGAAACCGAATTTGGACTTAATGTCATTTATTTCAGCCTTTCCATCTCTCTTGTCCATGCTCCTGACTTATGATCCCTTTCTCTCTCTCTCTTTTTTTTTTTTGAGTTGGAGTCTCACTCTTGTCGCCCAGGCTGGAGTGCGGTGTCACACTCCCGGCCACCGCAGCCTCGACCTGCTGGGCTCTGGTGATCCTTCTATCTCAGCCTTCCAAGTAGCTGGAACTACAGACGCACACCCACCACATTCGGCTAGTTTTTGTGATTTATCGTAGAGACAAGGTCTCACCAAGTTGGCCGGGCTGGTCTTGAACCCACGGGCTCAGGCCATCCTCTTGACTTGGCCTCCTGAAGTGCTGGGATTATAGACTGAGCCTACTTATAACCCTGTTCTCTATGAAATCCCCCTTCCTGCCTTCACTGCGTGGAATGGTTCAGATGCTGGAGCCAGGCTTCAGGAAAGGACATCACATTCCCTGCAGTTTGCACCGCACACTGGGCAGTGCACCACCCAGGAAGGCCAGCTCATTAAACACATTGTGCAATGTCGCAGAACACATCATGAATTAGGATACAATCGCGGTAACCCATTTGTGATGTACCTTCATTAGTTTAGGCTGGGATCACAGAATGCCGTAGACTGGGTGCCCCATAAACAATAGAAGTTTACTTCTCAGAGTTCTGGAGACAGAGACGTCTAAGATCAGGACACTGGCAGCTTCAGAGTCTAGTAAGGGGCCACTTCCTGGTTCATAGATAGCCTTCTGTTGAAAACCCCACATGGCAGAAAGAGTGAAGGAGCTCTCTGGGCTTTCTTTTATACGGAAACTAATCCCATTCTTCAGGGCTCCGTCCTCATGACTTTCCTGATCACCTTCCAAAGGACCCATCTCCTAACACCACCATGAGGGGTTAGGATTTCAATATAAGAACTGGGGAGGGGGGTGGACACAAACATTCAGACTACAGGATCATGTATGATCACCCATGTTTCCAAACTGTATGGTCGCCTTCATCAACTGCCTGCTAGGCATTGGGCTTGGTACTGGGAATACGGCGGTAAGCAAATGAGACCAAAATATCTGGTTTCAAAGACCTCACATCCTCTGGAAGTACTGGCTTTCCCATGATATAGTCAATATTATCAAATTGTCAGGAAAAGGAAGTTTCTTCTTTCCATTGAATTTTGTATTAAGTATAGTCATCTCCAAATTTGTAAGTTAGTAAAAAATATTTGATCACAAACCTCTATTTTATGTATATTTACTTACTCAGAACTTACATATATGAAGTTCTGTACTATTATAGCATATATTGTAAAACACAAATGTAAAATAGAAATGTGCAAAGGATGGGGGGTTTTTTAGTATAAATTCCATAATTCCTCTTTTGGGGGGAAGGTTATTAGCCTAATGAGTCAATTTGCACAGGCCTGGAGCATGATCCTTCAAAAAACTCCAGGTCACTCCAGCTTGGGTGACAGGTGTGAGACTCCAACTCAGTTAAAAAAAGAAAAAAACTCCAGGTCAGTCACTACTTGTGTGACCTTGGACAAGTTATCTAATCACTCTGTGCTTCGTTGTCCTCTGTAAAGCAGAGAAAACAGCAGTACAATGAAGTGTATGGAGAGGGTAAAAATGAGGTAGTTTAGTTAAAGCATTTATTTCTGGCCTACTATAAACACTATTACAAAACGAGAGCAATCAACATGGTGTTATGATTTCTAAGTGATATCTGTTCACAAGCACAATTTTAGAACTGACAGATTGTGGTCTGCTCATCTGAAACCCTCAGTGGTAGAGGACATGCTTCTCAGCCATCAGTGTTGAGTATCAGGAGGGCCAGGGGTTCAAGACCCAACAGGGGATCATGTTCTCCACTGTAACAGATGCAGGTAGGCCATCATGGCATATGGTATCTCCTCCCACTATAAATCTTCTGGTGTTGACCCCCAGGAAGTTCTTCTGGCTGACGCCAGCCCATGCAGATCTCAGCTGTCACCTCCTTCCAGGGAGCCCCCTCGGTCCACGGGGAGACTGCAGTGGCGCTGACTGGTACATGCATTACAGGTTATTAAAGGGCATGGAAAAGTGCTCAGGCTTCCATGCAGATCCAAAAGTAGTTTTCAAATGTCCCTGTTTGGATGGGAATGCTTTAAAACTGAAGTATGTTTTCCTTGGCAGAAGTACCTTCCATTAGATGCAATTTCTTCCTGACATTTCAAGAATTGTTTTATGTCTGTGTTCTCTATAAGGACTGTCCATGGAGGTCAGAACGGAAATTATAGTTCTAAGAATGCTCACATTAGTATAGACGGTAATGCATAAGCCCTGAGTTAAATCTCCCCATCTTGGCCAGCCTGCCAGTGGGATGATTAACAAGTCGGGCTGCCACACAGGGGACCGTCCTGGGCGTGCTCCCGGACTGTGGCTCCTGGGCCAACACGGGCAACGTGTGTTTAGTCTAACAGAGTATTTACTCAGGACGCCTATCACCGTGGAACCGAGACAGCCGTCTGAGAGAGGACTCCCTGAATCCCCTGGAGAGTGTGGGTCAGGAGAAGTAGATCTATTTTTTCACAAGATTCCTTTCCCTGCCTGACTCGGCCTCCATGGCCTGGAAGGATTTGATAGGATGGTCGTCATGGTCAGGGTAGCCTCAGGCAAACCTGACAACAAAAGGAAAGGCCTCGGAAAGGTCAAGAGGCTGGTGAAGCCTAACTACCTACTTCAGGCACCGGGCACATGGTAAGACCCACCACCTCAACCCTGGCCGAGCTCATGTCTGGCATTAGGGCATCCTTTGCACCGGTCTTTCTGTCTTGGATGCCGTGTGCCTTAAGAAAGCATGGACTGCCCGTCCCCATCAGATATACAGAGCCCAGATGTAGAAGAAAGAAGCCATGACTTAGAATGTAAAGACTTGGGTTCAAGTTCGATCTCTGCCACTTAATAGCTGTGCTATATAAGTCACCTCACTGCTCGGAGCCTCTGTATCCTCTCCATATAGTGGAAATCATATCTCTCTTAGATTGCTTTAAAAATTATGTGAGATTAACAAAAGTCAAGTTCAATGATTCTATGTTGAAATTTGATTAAGTCACTCCACAATGTATCTGTATATTAAAACATCATGTCGCACACCAAAAATATATACAATTTTTGTCAGTGAAAAAAATAAGTTAAAAAAAGAATTCCGAATACTTTTGATTTTGTATCATTGTCAAACAAAGTTAGAGGCAATATAGCACAAACTGAGTTGTTCTCTTCCTGCCCCAAACCTTCCAAACCTTCTAGTCTCCATGGCAATAAAGCAGAAAGAAGGAACCAGTAGGTGTCTGATTAGGTTGAATATTGCAGAGTGTCCTTGGAGACAACTATGAACCTTGAGCACCTGCCCATAATAACCACACACTAGCAAATAGAAGCAACAGCAAGCCAGTGCGAAAGAAAGGTCAGGAAGGATGGGTCTGGTCTTCAATAGTCAAACTTTTAATGAGCGCAGAGAGAAAAGCTGAGAATTATCTGTTGCTGAAGCAAAATTACTTTTAACAGCATAATATACCTAGGAGGGCCCAAAAGCATGGAAGAAGAGAATCTGGGAGGAACAGGAAAGAGACTGATCTCTTCACATCTGACCGAGGTGCTTTTCCATTCTCCAAAGTGGAGGGACTGAATTAACTGCCAATGTTATGCTGCAGCTAGCATTATCTATGAGCTTGTAATTTCTGGTATCTTTGCCAGGAATCTCTTTCATAAACTGGGCATGGTGGCTCATGCCTGTAATTCTAAAACTTTGGGAGGCTGAAGTGGGAGGACTGTTTGAGCCAAGGGGTTTAAGACTACTTTGGGCAGCGTAGCAAAACCTTGTCACTACAAAATAAATAAAATAAATTAGCCAGGTGTGGTGGTGTGCACCTGTAGTCTTGAGGCAGGGTAGCTAGTACAGGTTAGGCATAGATAGATAAATTTCTGGTAGGCAGGTTTTAGAAAGCATCCAGACATCTTGTGGGCTGGAATGTGAATTCAATGTGGACTCTCAGTCTTTCCCATTCCCTCAGCTCACCAAAGGAAACTCCATCAAGGTGGTTCCTGGACTGGGAATCAAAACACCATAGCAATGATAATAAAATCCCTTTTGGCTCATGAACATGTGACTTGAAAAAGTCTGGCAAGTCTCCCTGGAAAAGACTGTCTATTCCTCCCATCAGAGGCAGAAAGATGTCGATCTTTCTGGAGCCCAGGTTACCTGTGTCCCACCCTCTTTAGCTTATCAACTGTTGTGAAAATATATCTAGTTTCTTAGTTAGGGGCAAGCATGCAGCCTTTCTTTTTCGAGAGAGAGACTATCCATGCCTGGCCTTTCTGGTACGAAACTTTTGCCTGCCCTTTCTTTCCTCTCTTCTTCTGGCTGATAAACTTTGTATTAAAACTTTGCTGACCACACTAAAATTCATTTTAGGGTCGAGTCAAAGAATCCCTGAGTTTTTCATGCCCCTGCCCTCCAGCCTGGGTGACACCGTGAGACTCCAATTCAAGAAAGAAAGGAAGGAAGGAAGGAAGGAAGGAAGGAAGGAAGGAAGGAAGGAAGGAAGGAAGGAAGAAACAAAGACAGAAAGAAAGAAAGGAAGAAAGGAAGAAACAAAGAAAGAAGGAAGGAAGGAAGGAAGGAAAGAAAGAAAGAAAGAAAGAAAGAAAGAAAGAAAGAAAGAAAGAAAAAAAGAATCTCTTTAATAAACAATATATAATTCAATTGACAATGTGGATTGAGTGTGTTTCACAAATCCCATGTGAGGAATAAGGTATAATGTAGAAGGTCTACCATTGCAGGGATTAATATGTGGAAGGGAAAGCAAGGCCCCAAGTAACCCAACTAAGAGCCAAACAAATCTAGAACCAGGACAGCCATGCTGGGTATGTTTGATGTAGCAAGTAAAGATATAAGAGGTAGCTGGGCTCGGTGGTTCAGCCTGTAATCCCGTACCTTGGGAGGCTGAGGTGAGTGAATTGCCTGAGCCCATGGGTTCGAGACCCGCCTGGGCAACTTGGTGAGACCTCGTCTCTACAATAAATCAAAAAATTAGCCAGGCGTGGTAGTGCGCGCCTCTAGTTCCAGCTACTCGGAAGGCTGAGGCGGAAGGATCGCCAGAGCCCAGCAGGTTGAGGCTGCAGTAGCCGGTCTGGGCAACACAGTGAGACTCCAGTCTGGACGACACAGTGAGACTCCAACTCAAAAAAAAAAAAGAGAGAGATATGAGAGGGAGGGAGAATGAGGAAGTCGATCCAGGCAAGAGTAGGCCAGTTCTGAAACTAGAAGGAATTAATATCAACCAGTAGAGGAAGCTGCTCCCCAGAAACAGGCCATCTTTATATCAGTGTTTTAGTGTTTTTCAAGCTACAGGTCAGTGCTCATCAGTAGATCATTAAATCAATTCCATGGCTCTCTACCAGCATCAAAAGTAAAGAAAAATGAAACAGATTCATCTAAACTGCCATGAAATAGAGAAGAAGAAAAACAGAGTGAATTGCACACAGAGAGGAAAGGTATTTTTCTGTGAAAGCTACATTTACATGAGACTGAATATATTTATGTTATACATTTTTAAAAAATTGGAGTCTTACTCTGTCACCCAGGCTGGAGTGCAGTCACCCACGCTCACGGCCACCACAGCCTCAACCTGCAGGGCTTAGGTGATTTTTCTGCCTCAGCCTTCCAAGTAGCCGGAACTACAGGCACAAGCTACCATGGCTGGCTAATTTTTTTTTTTTTGACTTATCGTAGAGACCAGACTGGTCTCAAACCCGGGGACTCAGGAAATCCCCTTGCCTTGGCCTCCCAGAGTGCTGGGATTACAGGCTTGAGGGGATTTTTTTTTTAAGGTAACAGTCAAAAAAGTTTCAAGTCACTGTCCGATAGGCCCTAACAGGTCTCCATGTGACACCATGTGAAACTGCAGAGGACCACATTAATGCAAGATGTATTAATGCAATCTTTCCTCATGATTTGCATTCTCAGGACTTCCAGTCTATTATCTCCTCAGTTTTCAATGGCTTCAACCCTTATTCCACCGTACAATCGCCTGAGATCAATGCCCGGGTCACCCTGGATTCTAATTGGCCAGGGGTGGGATCAAGCAAAAGGTACTCTGTACAGCCTTCCCTGGTAATTCCACTGGATCAGGCCATTTTACTCTTCCTGCACCCCTGTAGAAAAGCAGAGAAGAGATGATTATCCCTACTTTTCAGACAAGGAAATTAAGGCTCAAGGCAATTAGGTGATTTGGTCAAGGTTGTATCCCTTAGGTCAGTGTCAGAGTTGGGTGAGAAGCGTTCCTGACTCTGTGTCTGGACTGCCCTCTTCCCGTGTACCCCCTATCTTTCCAAGAGGACAGGGAAAATGGTCAGAATCTCAGCATTTCTTTGCACATCATTCTCAACAAATACAAGTCCCTTCTTACTGGAATACCAAAACAGACCACTTAGGTAAATCAAGCCATTTGACGGAGGCCAAGAGCGCTATTAATACTATTACAGTTTGCTTGTCTCCACGGAGCAAAACACTGAAAGGCAAAGGCTTAAAATGAATGAAAATGTATCCAATGCACAATCAAATGAAAACGTTGTGGGACCCTGGCCAGGGATTATCTGCCAACTGGATCTCTTTCAGCACCCTAAATTTAACCAGCTGGGATTCTTTTTTCTCCCTCCCTTTTTTGTAAGTATCATCTTTTTCAACCTTCTGAAAGGAAGAGATTTTCCTTTTAATGGGAAATCTGTATTTCATCATAAAGATGGAACACAACATGCTTGGTTTAGTCCATCTCCTGGGAAATAGGTTCTTTGTGCATTGAATGCTTGGCATAAAAGAAAGATTCACATTACAGCAAGTTTATTTCAGGAATGATAGACTAGAAGCGCCTCTATCTGTGAAATTTAAGGTATAAACTCACCTCCATTCCCAACATATAAATAATACTTGACATTTGTAGGTCACTCGGTCACTTTCACAAATCAATATAATCTCTACATTTCCAAGAAATGACGTTTCCAAAATTCAGTGAATAAATGGAGGTGATGCAATGTCGTGTGTGTGTGTGTGTGTGTGTGTGTGTGTGTGTACACGTATGTATACAGGAGAGAATGAGATAGATTAAAAGAGTAAGTTCAGGTATTTACAGTGATTATGCCTGAGTGATATTACTGATTTCCTTACTTTCTTTTTGTTTGCATCATCATAGCTTTTCTGTAACAAATACTTAGCACTTTACTATCTAACAGAAAACTACAGCTGGGCCCGGTGGCTCAGCCTGTAATCCCAGCACTTTGGGAGGCTGAGGCGAGAGGATTGCCTGAGCCCATGGGTTTGAGACCAGACTGGGCAACTTGGCCAGACCTCATCTCTACAATAAATCAAAAATTAGCTGGGCATGGTAGCCCACACCTGTAGTTCTGGCTACTTGGAAGGCTGAGGCCGAAGGATTGCCGGAGTCCAGCAGGTCGAGACTGTGGTGGCCAGGAGCGTGCCACTGCCCTCCAGCCACTCCAGCCTGGGTGACGGAGTGAGACTCTTACTCAAAAAAAAAAAAGAAGGAAAGCTATGTTAATGGAAAAACAATAATCACAAATAAATCACAAGTGAAAAGTAGAAATGCCTCTACCTGTCATCCAATGACAAGGTCAAGGTTCTCTTTGCAAAAGTGACCAGCCAGCTTAGTAAGGGAGGGGCAGTTAAGCACATGGCTCTAACTCTAGCCTGTAGAAACAGAGCTCTCACCTGGTATCTGCACTGCTAATCTGGCAATTTACAAAGGAGCTTCTTTCCCTTCCTGGGTCTGGGGAGAGTGGTTTCCCAGGAAGGACTTGGAGACCACACTGGGGAGGGGTCAGGGCAGCTGCATTCCTCGTTGCACTTCTCAAAGACCAAGACTGTGGATCCCAGGGCTCCCGGGTTCATGCGTGCCAAGACCATCTGGCCTGACCTGAAGGGCAATTTGGGTTTGGATGCTGCTGCCCTGGTTCAGATTTGGGCCTCCACTGGGTTTCTGCTCAAGAATGGCTACAGGCAGCAATCATTCCCTTGGGATCACTTCTCTGGCTGAGTCATGGCACAAAGGAAAGCTGACAGGAGAGAGGAATCCAGAAAGGATGTGTCATCTGTCCACATTTCTGTTCATTCGCTCATTCAGCAAACACATCCTGAGTAGCTCGTGGGCATGGATGTACATAATCGTTTACCTTGTGGACCACACTAAGTGCCCAGAGGGAAAGAGTACACAGCTTGGCACGGTTCCACTGACCAAGCTGTGCCCCCCAGCAGTGGACTGTAGCCCTCCAAGGAAAAGGAATCTTTTCTTCACACAAAGGTGTCTTGTGACCATGTCCCCGACCTACACAGAGGCATCTGGCCAGGGGGGTGCCTTTTTCTAAATTTCACAAACGTGACATAGCAATGGCCTTGCTCCTAACATCATGCATTGTACGGCAGTAAGGATACAAGGATGAAAATGGCATGGCTCTTGCCCTCAAGAAAGTCTACGTGAAAGTGCTTAGCAAATAAGTATGACAAAGCATCACACTGACTATAAAAATGGGGTGCAAGAATCATAATAGAAGCAAACGGGAGGGAATGCCTGGTCAAAATCAATATTAACACTATCCACAATGAAATGTTCAAAAGGAAGGATAAGAAAAAGACAAAGGAGAATCATCACGACCATTTGATAAATATCTCCTCACTGCCAAGATTGTTCTTATCAGACATGGGGGCTGAGGCTCAGAATAGCTGAGTATAGCAACTAAAGGCAGAGGGAAGATTCACGGTCAGGTCCATCTAGTTGAAGAGCACTTGCACTTTCTAAAACCCTCTTTCCCCACTATTCATTCTACAGATATGTATCAGGTCTGCACCAGACTGTGCCAGGCAGAGTGCTAGGCACAGGAGATGCACATTTCAGAAGCATTTGAGGGCTCTGGTTGGGAGTGTAAACTGAGAGAAGACTGCCTAGGTTCAAAGCTTTACTCTGCCTCCTCTTCTTGCCTCTGTTTCCTCCCTGCAAAATGGAGATAATTCTGTAAGGATTTAAATGAGATAACACATTTGACATACGTGGCACAGTGTCTGATACACAAAAAGCACCATTAAAACTAGAGTACTATCTAAGTGTTTGATATTATTATTGGTTTTTAAGTCAAGACATTATCATTCATGGTAGTGGAAGGAGTAGTATCATTACCTCATAGTTTGCAAACACAAGTAGCTGGTACATAAGACAGAAGGGACCAAAGCCTTAAGATCAAAGTCCTGGAAAGGTGTGGAAATGTTTTGATTAAAATGTCACCAACCATGTCTTTAGTTCTTTGCAGTTAGAAAGCCTACAACACAAAAAATAACTGATAAGAAGTTATCCCTGTTTGAAAGGCAAAAAAAACTGAGGCTTAGGGATGCTCAATTGTGCGATTCTATTTACGGCACCCCAACATTTTAAAAAATTTTTATTTTGAAATTATTGCAAATTTATTAAACAGCTTCAGGAAGAATCCAGACAACCCCAGTGTGCCCTTTTATAAAATCCAGATTTGTCAATTTCCACATTTCACTACAACTATATCATTCTATATATATTTATTTTTTCTGAACTATTGAAGAATAAGTTGCTTACATCATTCCTCTTTGTCCCTTAATTCCTCAATATGTACCTGTGTGTGTGTGTGTGTGTGTGTATACACATATATTGACATATATCTACACTGTGTGTATGTGTGTGTGTATATATATGTATACCTCAGTTTACACTCCCAACCAGAGACCTTTATACACACACACACAATATATATATGCACTATAATACTGCTATGTATCTAATCCAGGGGCCATATCCCAATTTTTTTCAATTGACTTAATAATGTCCATCGTAGCATCTTGTTCCTTCTAGCACAAAATCCAGTCTAGCACCACTAATGAATGAATTTGGTGGTCACGTCTCTTTAGTCCCATTTGACTAAGAACAGTTCCTCAGCCTTTGATCTTCACAACACTGGCCCGTGAAGAATACAGGACCATTATTATATAGAATGTTCCACACTCAGCTTGCCTGATGGTCCTAATGATTCGATTCAGTTCTGCATGCCAGGCCAGAATACCACAAAAGTGACGCTGTGCCCTTCTCAGTGTGTCACACACCTGGATCGGGACATCTGAATGCCTCCCGATGCCTATCTGCTTCTCATTGGTGGTATTAACCTGATGCCCTGGCCAAGATGTTGTCCATTTTCTGCACTGTATAATTACCATTTGCTGCATCTCAACCGATAAGTAATATGTGGGAGACACTGTAAACACACACAAATATCCTGCTCCATGTCAACCCCTCTACCCCTGGAATTAACATCCATTGATGATTTTTGCCCAAACAATTCTAGGGTTGCAAAATGATGACTTTACAAATCCACTTCTTCCTTCTCATATATCAGCTGGCATCACACCTTAAGGAAGAGCCCTCTCCTTTCCTCTACATACCTACCTATTGATCAATCGACCGGTTGGCCTATCAATTGATCTATCACAGAATAGGCTCATTGTTTCCCACTTTATTCAATGGGTTATAAACCATGACTGTCCTTATTTATTTTTTCCCTCAAATTGACCCAGATATGGCCAGCAAGGGCCCCTTCAAGCTGATTCCTGTATCTTCTTGACATCACCAATCGTGTCTGCATACTGTTTGGTACAACAAAATGTTCCAGGTTTAATTTGTACCTTCCCCGATCAAGTCATGGAATCATCTTTTTTTTCTTAAGGATCTCTCGTTCTTTATAATGGAAAATGGTATCATCTGACACTTCTATTCTTAGTCTGGCACATGGTCACTGAATGAATGAATGAATGAATGAGTGGATGAATGAAAACTTGCCTTTCCTGTGAGGCTCATGAATCATTACAGAGCCAGAAAATCATCCTCCAACTCTTCCTGAAAGATGACCATATCAGAACAGTGCCCTCAAGCTGCTCCTGTATGCAGGACACCCTAATGTCTTCCCTTCCCACTCACGCTTCACTTTTCCCAAGAAAATGAGTGCAGACACTTGAGGAAGTCAGACTCTCTAAACCTCAGGGGTCTTGCAGCATGCCTGCCTGTGGTGACAGGTTTGGGAAAGGGTGTTAAGTCCATGAACTCCAACCACGCAGGGCAGGGCAGGGGAGATGGAGCCAACATTCAGTACCAGACGCTCCAAGGACATTATTTCTAGTCTTCATAACACCCCTCTTTGGTGGGAATTTTCAGCCCTATTTTTGTATATATGGCTCAGAGAGGTATAATTTTCCCTGTTCAAGGTCATGCAGTTGGTGAGCTAGTAAATCAGAACAAAATTCAGGACCACCTGACGCCAAATCGCGTGCCTTGAAATGTATCATAGAAGTCCATTAAGTAGATATTTTCCTTTCATTGATATCTTTTTCTTTCAACTTATGTCTTTTTTTATGAATAATATTTTCTCCTGATATGTCTGAAAATTTTCGTTCATTACAATAGAATGTAGAATGGGTACTCCAAAAATATTTGAGTTTTGTTTCTCTAGATTTCAGGAAAAAAGCAGTTTTCATTTCTTAGTGGTTACATAACTGATATACCACCTTCATGTGGGGGGACCCTATACACCAGTATTCCTTAACCTTGCTGCACATTGGAATCATTTAGGATATTTTTAAAGTGCTGATGCCAATGCGCTGGCACCCAGATATCTGATTCAATTGGTTTGAAGATGACCTGGGCATTGGGACTTTTATTTTTTTATTTTTTAAGAAAGCAGGATTTATTGAGAGGACCCAAGGGGACCCGAGGCGGTTGCCCAGCATCGAGACTTTTAAAAGATCCCCAGATATTTCTAATGTGCAACAAAGGCAGGAAATCACTGCCAGAAACAATGAAAATAAAATGGGACAGGCAGTCACTTCTCAATTCTTTAAGGAATTTAAGGAATGATCAGGCAATCTGAAGATCAACCTGACCCTTTTTCCTTCGGACAATGACTCAGAGTATTCTAGAAAATGACACTAGAGTAGAAATTTGCTCTTTAATAAAATTCTAAATTTTAAAAAATTTTAAAAATAAACAAAAACGTAAAACCTAGCTTAGAAAGGTGTGATTAAAATTATGGGCTAAATTGAGATTTCATTGAACAATGATTCAGTCAGCATTAATGAGCAACTCACCCTGCCTCCTTGCAAAGCACTAGGAATTCAGCTGGGAACAAGTCAACACACTCAGGCCTCCACCAACCTCGAGTAAAAAAGGCAGCCGCCACAAATGGTGGGGGCTCTGGGAGCACCAATCCAGGTGTAGCTGTACCTTGATATCATGGGGGACTGGTTCCAGGATCCCCTCAGACACCAGGGGTGCTCAAGTCTAATAAAAAACGGCTTATATTTGCATATAGCCTACATCCATCCTCCTGTATACTTTAAATCATCTCTAAATTACTTATAATACCTAATACAACATAAATGCTATGTAAGCAGTTGTCAGACTGTATTATTGAGGAAATAAGGACAAGAAAAAGATCTGGACGTGTTCGGTACAGTTGCATGTTTTTTCCCTGATATTCTCCATTCAAGGCTGGTTGATTCATGGATCCAGAACCTACGAACATGAAAGGCTGACTGTATATTCCCTTGGGGATAGCAGGCAAGGCTTCCTTGAGGAAGTAACAATCTCAACAGCTGGGAAGAGAAGAGGAAGCAAGGGTTGGCTGGGAGGGCTGGGGAGAATCTGTCAGTGTGAATGTTTAGTCAAAGAGCACTGCGGTAGACCAGTTGTGAGACTTCTGAACGTATGACTGCCACTGTGGCTGGTTAAGTGGGCTCACGGCAGTGGGAAATACATAAACACTAGAAGAAGTAACAGTCAAAATTTACAGACATAGGTTACTCCTTTGTAATTCATGTCATATGAACACTGAAAACACACCCACAAGATACTAACTTCTTCCTCTGACATGTTTCTTCCCTCTAGTTTCAGATAACCCCCATTTTCCAAGAGTACCTGTAGACTGCGATTTACAACGGTGCGGCCCATGTGGATTTTCCCTGTCTCTCTTCAGGGTTAGGATTACTCACTTATCTGAGCAAGCCATGCTCAATATGGCTACCCGGAGTAGCTTGCACTAGAAGACAAGATATGGTCGCCACACCTGTGTAAGCAATTCCACAATTTAATTTTTTAAAAGAAATCTTTCAGTCTGTCATCCCAGCACTTTGGGAAGCCAAGGCGAGTTTCCGAAATGCCTGAGCCCACAGGTTCAAGACCAGCCTGGGCAATTTGGTGAGACCTCATCTCTACAGTTAAAAAAAAAAAAAATCTTCAGTGACATCTGCAGAAGTAAGAAGGGCAATTAGAGATTGGGCAATCAACTCATTGCAGAATGTGGACGGCCCCACCTCGTGGTGCTGGTGCCTGCTGGGTAGGCGAGGAAGGGCAAGCCCACAGACCTGCCCAAGTCCAGACTCGAATTCAGACCAGTGAGTGGCACAGGCCTGTGAGGGCAGTAAAGGATGGCCCACGGCCACTGAACGTTCCATCCCGAAATATTTCTTGCTCACTGTCAAATGCAAAACATTGTGCTAAGCCTCAGTGTCTAAGAGATAGAAAGGAAACATGACCCTTGCCTTAAGAGAACCACAGAATCAAGTGAAGTAGAGAATAAATAACATTTTGGCCATTTCCTTGGACAGTCGTAGGGCATCTCCTAATTGAGAGACCATATCATTTGTGTCTAGCCCTAAAGCTATCAACCAACAGGCTCAGACAGGAAACACAATGGACACATCTGAAAAATCGGCCTATTGATGAGATGAAGTTGTCTACTAGCTGGCTGCCCCTTTTGTTCAACAAATGACCCTGTGCTTGGTAATGATAATATACAGGGGCCTAAATCAGACCTGGCCCCTGCCCTCAGGGAGTTTAGATTCACCACTGTACATCTGCTCAGTACTTTACAAACGTTCAGAGAACTCTTACATACTGAACTTTCTTTGTTCCCGATGGCAACCAGGAACCAAGGTAGGTGCTTATCATTCCCCAAAGCTCAGAAGGGTTCCTTCACTTGCCCCAGATCTCCAGATAGAAATGGCATTGGCAAGACGTGCTATTCCTTGGTTCTCGGGTCACTTATACCACATGGTGTATGGCGTCAATGCACAGTGGCAGACAAGGCAAGGAAGAAGAAGAAAAGAATCTAAATAGAGCCAAGCTCAATTGCTTTCTTTCCAAGTCCACTTTTCCAGTGCCCATAACATGTGCTAAAAAAAAAGTCTTAACTCAGTTTTATGTCCTAAAGAATGCTAGCCTTCCAGCATTTAAGGTAAGAGTTTGCTTTTTTTTTTTTAATAGTCACTATTCCCCCCAAAGCATGCATTTCATTGTAGAATATAACAATGATTGCACTGCGGGGGAGGGGGAGAGAATTCAGAAAGCAGCTGAATCTGAGGTATCTACATTTTCACTTTAAAGCACCCCTTTCTTTCTAAACTCTGCTAAGTCAAGGCAGGAAACTAATAGACTCAAGTGCTTTGTGATAATGTCTTTGGAACCAATTGATTTTTTTCACTTATTTCTGCACAATGCTAGATCAGCTGGAAAACACCAGTAGAGTTCTCCATAGCAATTCATGACACAAAAGACAACCAATGGGAAGGCTGAAGGCATTAATCCTTTCTCCACGAAGGTCTTTCAACCAGCAGGTAATGCCACGGGAATCTCAGTCAATACTTAAATGGACTTTCCCATTTTATTCCTGGCTAATCTCCCTTTCGCCCTCTCAGAAATGCCAACAACGGCCAACTGGGGTTTGTTACCAAAGCTCTCCTAATTTACAGGACTTTTTTTTTTCTTCTTCTAATTTGAAACCACAGCTACCTCCTAAATTACCCCTCCTATCACAAGTGTGAACATTCCTGTAATGCTACCTGCGCCATGTCAAACGTTTCGAAAGTTATCTAATGTGCTAGACAGAAACTGCTTGTGACCTCTGGGTTAACCAAAGCGAACCAACAAATGTGACTGCTGTAAGGCTCCCTCCCGCTCCCACTGCCCTTTCAAGCGATAAATCACTGCCACTCGGGGTAGTGACAAGACAGGGTATCAAGACCTTTCCTGACACTGTACAATTTGTGATTAAACGTGGTCCTGGCTTCCTTTCTCAGTAATCAAGAATGTGGACATTATATGTCATCCCGAGAAGAGACCTTCTTGGTAACCTAAACACAGAACTTTTTGTTTAAATCACATAGTAAATGATTCGAAGGAAGTCGTATTTTAACTGCTTTGGGGGTTTCCATTAGAGAAATTTGATTTTCTCCAGTTCAGCACACCTATACCTGCTCACTGCCATTCCCTACAATTACCCTGACCATTCTCTGTGTCCCCAAATGTCACGACTTCCCATCTGGCATGCCCTGGCACAGACTGTGCCCTCTGCTGGCAACTCCCTCACTCCTTCTCCTCTCTAGGTGGACACTCCTCGTCCCTCACCTCCCAGGCCCCACCTGAGAGGAAACTCCTCTCAAGGAGCACGCCCAGCATCCCAGTCAAAGGAGGGCCTCCTCATCCGTGTTCCAGGTCTTCTGTCTTACCACACCCTCACTCTACTCTGTCGATTTCCTTACACGTTGCCTTAACCGCCGGGCAGTGCTGTGACACCGTGGTTTCTAGCACGAGTCTTGGAAAAGGCAGATCTGGGTCCGAATCCAAGTGGACCTGCTTGCTCCTCTGTAGACCTGGGCCAACTGCTTAATATCAGGGATCTTTCCTTACCATAGCTATTAAATGAAGCTAAAAATGCCTACTTCCAGCAGGTATTTGTAATAGTGGTGATAAATAAGAAAAGACCCAGAAAGTGACTGGCACAGATGCTGCATAAATGGGGGTCCCTCCTCCTCCATCATCATCATCAAATTCTAAGCCCCCTTCAGGTGTCTTCTAGGACTCATTGTGCTTTCATCCCTCAGAACTTTTTTGTTTGTTTGCTTGTTTGTTTTTGAGTGAGAGTGAAAACTCTGTCACCCAGGCTGGAGTACAGTGTCACACTCACAGTCACCTAAGCACCGACCTGCTGAGCTCCAGCAATCCTTCTGCCTCGGCCTTCCAAGTAGCCAGAACGACACACACCACCACGCCCAGCTCATTTTTGATTTACTGTAGAGACGAGGTCCCGCCAAGTTACCTGGGCTCGTCTCAAACTCAAGGGCTCAGGCAATCCACTCGCCTCGGCCTCCCAAAGTGCTGGGATGAGAGGCTAAGCCATCGAGCCCGGCCATCCCTCAGAATTTTAAGAGTATTATATTCACTACTCTTAATTGATGTGCTGAATTTTGAAGACAAATACAATTTTACCAGGAGTCTGGTCTTCGGCAGTTGCAGAATTGCATTTTAGCTCTTCTGATACTGGCAAGTGATCTCCTGGGTTTATAACTAAGTTAGAAGCATGGCATCTCCTCCATTCTGTTTCCAGGGCTGAAAATTAATTCTTGCTGTCTAGGAATATGGAAATTTGTTTTTGTTCTTTTGGTGTGGGGGTGGATTACTAAACCATATCTTACGTTGCAACAACAAACAAACAGGTTACTTTTCAACATTTGGTTTATAAAAATCCTCCCCCCAATCTCCCTACCAAAAAAAAAAATCCCAAATCAAACAGAGCTGGAGACGGATGGCAGATTGCTAAATTCTTTCTTTGTCAAAATGTAAAAGAATCATGACAAATTGTTTCTTGGCTCCCTCGTCTTTCCTTTGAAAAAGTAATTTACAATGTGGGATGGGTTAACTCCCCTTCCCATCATCTAAATCCTCAGCAAATCCATGGCAGGCTCTGTCTGAAGGGCCAATTTGACCTCAGAGACCTGACTCTTACAAGATCTTCTCAGACCCAGACATTAGACACAGGCTATCTGTCTCTCGAGACCCTCATAGCTCAAAAGCCAAAATTTTTAAATTTACTTTTTAAAAAAAGAAACCCTGCCAACACCAACCCCAATGTTTTCTTTCTGTGAAATTTAAATAAATGTTCAATTGGATTCTGCCCAGCAGTCCTTGTAAATCTAAGTCAGAGGGTAACAATTTAGTAAACAGCTTTATCTGCTAAAATCATCCCACAGGACCCACTTAGGAAATAAGTGAAGTTGAGGGTAAAACGTGGCCTTTAGGTCAATGACAGCGCCTAACATTTGTTATATGCCTACCATAGAAGCCGGATACCATGTTAAAGATGGCACAGGCCTGATGCTGCTTTTGACTCCACCCAACAAGCCTAAGAAGCTGGTGTCACCAGCATCACGCCTGTTTAAAAGACGAGCAAGCTGAGTCCTCACAAGCGTGGCCTCTTGTCCAAGGCCATGTAGCAGGTGTGCAGTGTGGCTAGGTTCAGAACAGGAAGATCAAGCCCAGAGCCATGCTCACTGGGATGCCCGGAGCCCTTTGCCCTGTACCCACCACCTGGTTCCCCATGGGAACTCGTGCAGTGGGGCTGTCACTCATGGAATCTCGAGTTCATCCTTATCATTCACTCCCTGTTTGCCACCACTGCTCTGTGCTCTCCCTGTTCGACTCCTCACCACCACCTTGAGACCAAACCGAGTCCCACCCCTGCAAAGCAGCAGCTGAACAGGGACTGAAATGAGACAGAGTCCGGCTCCCAACACTGGAGGCCCCATCAGCCCTCACCTCGCTTCTCTGGAATTCCTTGCTCTCTGCTGCAGCTCACTGTGTGGGAGTGTGTGCCTTCACATCCAGAGGCCTAGGAGTGGTACCTGTTCTGGGTCTTATCTGTTCAGCTCCAGCAGGCAGATGGCATGTCCCCTGGGCCATGTATGCACAACACTTTCACCTCCATGGCATTCGTTGGTGGGAACACAGGCTGTCAAGTCAGCTCTGCATATAGATCCCAGCTCCCTCACTTGGGCGGGTCATCTTGACTTTGACTTTCTCCCAGAAACTCTCAGAGCCCTGATGTCTTCATTTAAAAGACAGGCATAATAGCTTTTCAGAATTCTTGCAATTAAATAAAGCATGTGAAGCACTTGGTAGTGGTTGCTCAACAAACGTGAATATCCCTGTGCATGAAAAGACAAGTTCTTTGTTATTATTTTTGAGTTGGAGTCTCACTCGATCACCCTGGTGTCCACCTGCTGGGCTCTGGCGATCCTTCCACCTCAGCCTTTCAAGTAGCTGGAACTACAGGTGTGCACTACCACACCCGGCTAATATTTTCATTGATTGTAGAGATGAGGTCTCACCAGGTTGCCCAGCCTGGTCTCAAATCCACAGGCTCAGGTAATCCACTCACCTCGGCCTCCCAAAGCACTGGGATGACAGGCTGAGTCACTGAGCCTGGCCAAAAAGACAGAATCTTAATGGTCCCTTAATCCTTCTGTGACAGAGCTGGATAACTTTTGAAAAGGAGCAAAGCAACTCATGTTTATTCATTCAACAAATATTTACTGAGCACCTGTAATGTGCCAGCTATTTAAATGAGGGTTTGAAACCCTCTACTAGGCTAATTAGGTTCACCTCTGGGGATGTAAAGGAACATTGATTAAGCGCCTGGGCAGGCACATAACACTATCACAACCACTTGAGGCCAGTGTTATTAGTCCTTTTTACATATAAGGAAATGGAACGCATTCTGAAAGGCCCAGAAGCTTGGCCAAGGTCCCAGAGCTACGGAATGCAGCAGGCATCACCACTATGCTGCCCTGTCTCTCTTGTTCCATAAGATGCCAGGTGGGTGACCCTTTCTCAGGACTCTTGGTCATTTTCCATCATCTTATCCTTCCACGGTGTTTAATTTAGGAAAATAAAAGGGAGGATCGGTCCTCGTAACTTTCAACACAAGTCAATTAAGGCTGGCAGGATCCCTGACTTCAACCTCAGGCCTTGTAACTAGGTGGGGAAAAGGCATCCTTCAGGACTCTTGGCAATTATTGTAGAGATAAAGGGCTGCCCGACAGGTGGCAAAGTGGCCTCAGAACTGTCACCACCCAGTCCACCAGCCCTATTCATGGCACCACAATTCATGGACCCTTCCACCACGCGGGTCCAATCTTCAAGCTCCAGGTAAAAATCAGCGGGATGAATGCCCAGCAGACAGAATTAATACCCAGCAAAATGGCCAGGGAAACACCCATGCACAGCCCCTCCGCTACAGTAAGAGCTAGAGAGACCACTGCATGCAGGTTCAAGTCCTGCCTCTGACACTTACTGGCGAAAAGTGTCACTTACTTTCTCCGAGACTGTTTTCTTCTCTATAAAGCAAAGGAAATAACAATGACAGATGATGACAAGATTATCTGAGGGCATCTGCTGAGAAACAGACCCAGTAATGTGTGCAAACCACAGCTCTCCTAAGTGGCAGGCACCATCAGGAAGCATCAAGCCTCCTTGGCTTGAGTCGCAACGGAAGTGCTGTTGCCCACGCCAGGATGGTAGGGAATTTGCACAGGGATGACCCTCATCACAAGGCCTCGCCTCTCACGCAACACCCACCAGCCTCTGTCCAGCTCAAAAGATGGGCTGAAAGAAAGGAGGCCAGGCTGTCCCTGCCAAGACTTCAGTGTTGACTGTTTTCTTCATCTACTGGCCAGGCAGGGCTGCCCTCTGAATGTCCGTTCCCGCACTGAAAAGAGTCCATCGACCTACCTCCCCCCCGTTCCCACCCCACGGGGACCCTCAGTGGCTGGCAGCGAATTCCCCTTCCCACCCTCCACTTCTTGCACCTCCTCCTCCCACGCCAGGTGGCCTCCCTTCCACTCACTCCCCTGGAGGATGTTCCAATCTCACTGCCCGCCAGGAACTGAGGTTAATAGCGTTAGCTTTCTATGAGGGCGGCTCAATGCCAGGCCCTGAGCTAGGTGCTGCAAAGATACTATCTAATCTTCAAGCTGGAGAGGCAAACATTTTTAGGAGTGCATAATATGAGCACTGTAGTACCCTCTTATTCACAGGAGATATGTTCCAAGACCCCCCAGCAGAGGCCTGAAACTGCAGATAGTATCAAACACTATATACACTCTCTGTATGTAAATTGTGTGTGTGTGTGTGACAGGCCAGGCGCAGTGGCTCATGCCTGTATATCCCAGCACTTCGGGAGGCTGAGGCAGGAGGTGTGCTTGAGCCCAGCAGTATGAGACCAGCCTGGACAGCAGAGCAAGACCTCATCTCTACAAAGAAATGTAAAAATTAACTGGACATGGTGGTGCACGCCTATAGTCTCAGCTACTTGGGAGACTGAGGTAGAAGCATTGCCTGAGCCCAGAAGGTCAAGGCTGTGGTGAGCTGTGATCATGCCACTGCACTTCAACCTGGGTAACAGAGTGAGACCCTGATTTAAAATATATATACACACATATGATAAGGTTTAATGTATAAATTAAGCACAGTGAGAGAGTAACCACAATAACTACTAATAAAATAGAGCAATCATAACAGTCTGTCAGCATTACAACTTGTGCACTTTGGCCATTATTAAGTAAAATAAGAGTTACTTGAACACAAGCACTGAGATACCAAAACAAGCATACCGAGACCATCGATATGATAGCCAAGCTGGCTGTGAAGTGACTGACAGGCAGGGAGTGTAGACAGTGTGGATGCACTGGACAAAGGGAGGTGCCCGTCCTGGGTGGGACTGAGCTGGAAGGCACGAGATTTCATAACACCACTCAGAGTGGCGCGTAATTGAAAACTTAGAAATGATCTCTTTCTAGATTTTTCCATTTACTATTTTCAAACCGTGGTTGACTGAGGGTAGCCGAAGCCTCGGAAAGTGAAACCTCAGATAAGGCTTGACTATTGGGGTTCTGAGGATGGTCAGTGACCCACTGCCACATTTGAAGCTGGGATTCGAACCCATCCTGTCTGACCTCAAGGCACACCTCTTTCCACTATTCTATACACCCTCTGAGTACATCTGTCTGTGATTTACTTTAAAGTTCTACAAGACTGATAGTGAGGTGTACATGTATGGTTCTAAGTTAACATTCACATAGCCTAAACAGGGATCTAGGGTGGCTAGGACTATCTCAAGTACCTTCATTGGAATTCAGCCTTGAGGGGTACTTAGAATGTGCATGATGAAACTGTGACCACTTGAAATACTGCCATCTAAATCTGCATTTAAAGGAGTCATTAATAAGCTGTAATTAATAAGGAACATTAGAAAGAATTTTTCTTTGGTCAAATGAGTGATGTTCAAGGAATATGATTGGCTTACAACAGCATGTGGGCGCTCCTCTCTAACAAGAACTGGACTTGGGTGTCATACCCAGGTCCATAATTCGGTAAGGCCCTGCATTCCCTGGAAGCCTATTACCTGACGCAGCTAGAAGACTGGCCAACCCTGACATCCAAATATCATGACCCTCATCTCAGCCTGAACTTTTGATACAAGGATGGTCAATGGACCTCAAGGACAGAGAGGAGGGATTTCGTGGAGCCTGAAAAAAAGGGATTTATGATGATTTTCATGCTTGCTAGCTAATAAATGTTTGTACTTAGGAAAAATTTCACCTCTAACTTGTTTCCATAGTAACTTCATTTGTCGGGGAGGAAATGTAGTTCCTAAACCCACCAGAAAGAACCTGACCACTGCTGAATGGATGACTTTGGTGAGTGCAATTAACCAGGATCCCTGCCTTCAAAGTAAGAGAGAGGAGACCTCGTTAAACAACCCTAAAGCTCAGTCTAAAGACTCACAGTGACAGGCAAGTTAGTGTAGTTGGTAAGAGCCCAGGTTCTGAGCCAGGTTGGTGGATTCAAATTCTAGCATGAGTTACTGGAAATTTCTGTGAGCCTCTTGTCTTTTCACCTCTAAAGTGTCAAGACTGATTATACTTCTCCGTAAGGCAGGATGATTGCATGAGCTACTGAAGGAAAAAGTACAATAAACATCTCTTGAATCCTCAGTAAATGTTAGCTACCTTTATAGTGAAAGGGAAACAGGAAGCGCTTTTCAGAAGGCACTCAGTGTTAGTTGTCATTTTATTGTTTGCTATTTCAATCAACAAACACGTACTGAGTGCCCCAGAACTAGAGACTATAGCAATAAATAAGAATTACATGATATCCCCCTGCTTCCCATGTCTCTGCCCTCAAGGAGCTCCTAATCTAGTATGGTAGTCAGACAAGCAGACAATCACAACCCCGATAAGGTTAAAAGCAAAAAAGTTTTATGAAAGAAAGAGAGAGAGAGAGAGAGAGAGAAAGCAAACTTAAGAGGAATGCTTAAGCCCAGGAGTTTAAGACCAGCCTGGGAAACACAGCGAGATCTTTTCTCTGTTAAAAAAAAAAAAAATTAGCTGGTCATGTGGGCATGGTCGTGCACACCTGTAGTCCCGGCTACTCAGGAGGCTGAGGCAGAAGGATCGCCTGAGCCGAGGAGGTTGAGCCTGTGGCGAGTGATGATTATGCCACTGCCCTCCATCATGGGCGGCAGAGTGACACCCTGACTCAGGGGGAAAAAAATGAACAGGATTTTAGCTAGGAGGGTAAGTGGGCTCACCCATAAGCACGGATTTCCCAGCTTGCTTCTGACATGCAAAATTTTCCAAGGTCGGGAACCATAAGCCTCTCTTATCACACCAGCAATCCCAGTTCTCCACAGGGTAGATTCCCAATATTTGGTGTTTACCGATGAACAAGGGAAGCAAACATGACATTGCACTGAACAAGAAAGAAGAAGAAAGAGAAAACACACAGGGGGGTGGAGGCTGGGAAGTGGGTGAGTCCCGCACTCCCAAGGCAGGAAGTGTCAAGCTGCCTATGGGTGTGTTTGTTGGTATAAACGGTAAGGGGTCTTTAAATACAAATCCTTTTCATCTGGGATGCCCCAGCTGTGTTACATTTCCAACCCTCTCCCCCCAACTTTTATGAGCTTCGGTTTCTAACAGGGGCTGCTCAGAGGGCACACCGTGTCCTTTCGTTATTGGGACCAGGCAGAGAGCGGTCAGCGGCGCAGCTCGGATGATGCTTCCGGAGGGTTATCCCAAAGAGTCCCTGAAAGACCTCTGAGGAGCGAATGGGGGTGCCACATGGAAGACCAGATCTAGCTGCAGCTTAATGGTGACAGCCAGCAGCTGCCAAGCTCTAAGCACCAGGCACTCCTCTGAGTGTTTTCCCTGTATTGACCCACTTATTCCTTAAAACAACCCTATGCAGTAGAGGCCATTAGCATCCTTATTTTACAAAGTCACACAGCTAGTTAGTGGCAGAACTAGGATGCAAACACCCCAGGAGAGACTGACAGCAGGTCTTTCGGGAAGCAAGTCTGTAAATCAAGTCTTATCACCACACTAGGGAAAGGCGTGCTATGTCTCTAACTTGGGATTTCTGTGGGATGCTGGGTAGGGCTGCTCCTCCTGCCATTACAACCACGTGAGCATCTTGAGTCTGCATACAAGACACTTCTGCCACGCCTGCTGTAAAATGACTAAGTTGCTAATAAAAGCAATGCCTCTCACTGTGGCCGGTGCCAACTCCCATCTCTGAGTGCCAATGGCCTCCTGGCTCTTCCCACCAACTTTTCTGGATGGCTCTAAGCAGACAAACCACCCAGACTGCTGCAAATGTTACTTGGAGAAAAGCACGTGCCAGGAGCAACAGGAAAGCGGCCCACCCTCATTGCAGTTGGAGCGTTCCTAAGTAAATCCATCCTCCAAAATGAGTTAATTATTCCTACCCGGGATTCTTACGAAGCCTGCAATTACCGAGGGCTTCAAGATCAATTTCATGATTATTTCCCCGAGCCCCCTCTATAAGACCGTACTGGCCATTTTGCAAAGAGTTTTGCGACTTGCCCAAGGTCAAGGGCGCAGGTACTCAGAGCCAGTTTCGTGGCGTGCCGAATCATTAGACTGGCTGGCAAAAGAAGGGCCCACTTTCCTTTTGGTTTCTTACTTGCCAGGAGATTTCCAAGGACCCTGGTTAGTGAGACGTCGTGTTAGGCCTGAAATGGGCACTGATCAACTTTTTAACTCCTAAAAATCCAGAACGGGCCAAGTGGTTGAGGAAACAAAAGCCACTGGGTGGAACGTCCTGAATCTTACATTCCTCACCATCACAACGGAGTAGGCACGCCAAAAGTGGTCTGAAAGAGTGGGACACTTTGATGTCATAGACATGCTGGCCTAACCCCCATTAGTGCAATGAATGAGATCGGGGTGCCCTACTTCTGTGAGCCGCACCTTCCTCGCCCACAATGAAGACCCTGATATCCCTCCAGGGCTGCTGCTAGCCCATGTGGGTTGCTTTATTTTTCTCAACAAAAGAAAAAGCCGACGACGTTCCCAAAAAGCACCTCCTTCACTGGCCCAAACTGCACAGTCTTGCACCCCCTCAAGCACGGATAAGGAATTCATGAGGGAATGGGTGCAGAGTTGGCATCCCAACTCTTTAGATTAGATGTCACTCCTTTTAGGGACACCTCATGGGCCCTCCAGAACAGATCTGCCTTCACTCCCAGGACCTCCCACGCTGTTCTCCTTGTTAAACTCTTGCTTCAACAATAAATTTTCACACTCAATGCCAGCCTTCCCTGTCAAACTATAAGCTCAGTGAAGGTGAAGCCAGGTCCCTCGAAATTAGTTGTGAGCCCAGAGCTCAGCATACGGGGCAGTGCACAGCCAGCTCTTGCTGAGCAGCAAACAAATGCAAGCATGTAGAGGCAGTGGCTGGCTGAGACAGCCTCGTCCCACACCCCCATTACTCTGAAGACATGCCAATTTCTCTGCCCCCCTCGGCCCATTAGGCTTCCTGTGGCCACTGGATCCCAAGCCTCAGGTTGAAGATAAATATTGAAAGACTTCCCTCTTGTTTTCTTGTTTATATTTATGTTTAATTTATAACAAAGATATCATTGGTTCACTCAGGCAGTCAATATTTGCTGGCTGCCTCATCTATGGCAGGATCTTTGCTTGGAGCTAGCGACGTAAGCCCGAGCTGAGTCACGGAGTACACCTTCTGGTGGATGTAAATAAACTACACACAAGTAAATCAGAAAACTTCAGGTACTGTTGAGGACATAAAGAAAGTTAAAACAGGGTGACACGTGAGAAAGTAACTGGAGGAGCAAATGTGGTGACTATCTATGGAAAAGTTGCAGGGGGTGGATCTCTAAATGACAAGCTTCCAGCCAGGCAAGAATCTTGGGGAACAGCGTTCCAGGCAAAGGCAACACACGGCAAGTGCAAAAGTCCTCAGGTCACAGGCGTTGGTGCATCCAAGGAGCCAGAAGAAGGTCACCATGGTTGGGACACAGTGAGCTGGGGAACGAAGACCCAGTGAGGGTGGGTAAGCAGGCAGGGGCCAGATCAGGTGGCAGTTTGCAGGGTGAGGGGTACAGATGGATTCTAAGTGCCATGGGAAATCTCCAGAGGGTTTAAGGAAAGGAATGAATGATCCAGTTTATAGCTTGACAAAAATCATTCTGGCTGCTCTGTCAAGCAGGAATTCAAGCAGGAGGCCAGGGAAGAGGCGAGTTCAGTAATCC
The DNA here is from genome assembly GCF_000164805.1 of Carlito syrichta. NCBI lineage: Eukaryota > Metazoa > Chordata > Mammalia > Primates > Tarsiidae > Carlito > Carlito syrichta. The sequence continues at coordinate 579,738 of NW_007248731.1, read as the reverse complement.
TCGCTAGGGGGTGTGGCTGGTCTGGACTAAGGTGGTAGCTGGGTGTGATAGAGACAGGTTCAAGGCATTGAGTCAAAGTTGCAGAATCCGTGATGGGTGTGAGAGGAGAGGAAAAGAGGAAAACCAAGGATGAAGTCATCCAGAAGAAAGTGAGTTGCAATGCTCCTCTCTGATGTTGTACCCACTGTGGATCTGGCCCACTGGCCCAATTAACCCCCATGACTCTGAGAGGCAAGTACTATCATTAATCCCACTTACAGACCAAAAAAACCCCTGAGATTCAGATACATTAAGACTAGTCCAAACTAGTGGAACTTTGTGTCTCCAATGCCATTCACCTGTTCACAATTACACAGGGACTGAGGTCCTGCTCCAAAGTTTTATACTGTCTGCAGGAAGTTTTCTCAGGGATCCCAGCACTCCGCTGGTGTACTAAGTGCACTCTAAGCTAAGAGGGCCTGAGGCACCCTGCTGGGAAGCCCAAAGGCAGATGTCATGTGCAATATGTTTTCCATCAGTTGCTCAGGGTTATTTCAGCCCCATGATCCCACATGCCCTGTGACATGATGGGATGTGACAAGGCCAACCAAGGACCCTACCCACAGCAGAGGAAGCCGGCAGTTGTTTCCACTACTATTATCATTAGTATCAAGCAGCTCTTTTCCACCAAGAGTCCCTGCTAATTTCTAGGCTTGGATGGTCACCAGCATTGGTTATTCCACAGGACATGGTGGTATGTGCGGCCAGTCATGAGTGTTGGTGCAGGAATGACCAAGACCAAAGTCCAGGTGGACCCATCTGGAAGGTGTTAGGCCCTGCGCAAGTTCCATAACTCTGTAAGTCTCCAGTTTCCTCTTCTCTAAAATGTGGGTAACAAAACCACCAACTCCACAGGGCCACGTGAGGTTTATGTGGAAGACGATCTGTGTTCAGGGTTTTCCACACTGCAGAGTATCTGAAGATTTCTCAATAAAAGCCCATCATCATCACCCTTAATACTACAAAGAGCAAGTCGGCTGTCTATAGTTGCATCTCTCTGTTCCCAGGAGAGGGGAGTTGTAGAACTCTTTCTGAACTCTGCAAATTTAGAATTCTAGGAATTGTGAAATAATTCTCCCATTCTGTTGCACAGAGGTGTGTGTTTAGCAAAAAATTCTTGACTGTAGGCTAAACCCATGATCTCTACCTCCTAAATAGCATGCACAAAGTGAACTGTTAACCAGATATCAGAGGTTGCTAACTTTACAGTCTTGTGAAAGTGAAGGAATCACATTTTAGAGCTACAAAGTTGAAAAGGCTTCCCTTTTACAAAGAGGAACAAAATCAAACCCCAGGCAAGTGAGTCCATCTGAGCTATGGATGTCCCATCTGTGAAACTGGGGCAACACCTTCCTTCTGGGAGCGTTGTAGAGATCTGGCAAAATAACTCACGTGAAATGCTCCATAAATGTGACCTCCCATTTGCTTTCCCCTCCCAGCCCAGAGACCTCCTTTCTTCTTAATGGGTTCTGTGTAGGAAGGACTAGCTGTGATGATCTAGAGGTTTCTACAGATCAAGTAGAGACTGAGGTGGGCTTCTCTGAAATAGCATGAAGCCAACTTCCCAGAAAGTCCACACATCTCACAAACACAGAATAGGCTGAGACTCATACAAGCCCTCAGAGATTAAAGCAGCAACTCCTGAGGTACTCCCTCTTTCCTGTCTGTGGCTGAAGACCTTATGATTTTTAACTGCAAAAATGCATTCTCAGAGCCCTTTTGGTCTTCCCATGAGCTGTTGCACACCCTCTCATCTACTCACCTCTGCAGTCCTGGGTGGGCAGGACAGATGTTGCCCGTCTGTTTGACAGATGAAGAAACCAAGATGCAGAAAGGCCCAGTGATCGAACGAGGGTCACACAGCAAGTCCGCAAAGGAGGCCTGAGGAGAACACAGGTTTCCTGACTTCTAGTCCACCACTTTCTTTGCAATACCTTACAAATCATGTTCCTAGAAGGACAGCCTCATTCTTCCTCTAGCTTTACGTCGAGTCAGGAGACATGGGCCATGCCACTGGGTCTTAGATTCCTACTAGGTGCCCATGACGGCAGCAGTGACGATAACGATCATGCTGAGTGGGGCTTGTGAGGGGCACTGCTCTGAAAAACTCAAAATGTGTTCCATAAACAGTCAATGTGAAAGGTCAATACTGATAAAATACCAAAACTGGCAGTTCGGATGTGATTCTTGAGTTACTTCACTTGTCTATTCATTAATTTTGCCACCACTTAATCATGGTGCCTGGCACACCATAGGCACTAAATAAACATCTATAAAACAGGTTAATGAATTATTATTTAATAAGTTAATCCATCAGTGAGGTCTGCTTATCTCCTTCATTTTCCAGTGCTCCTCTCTTCTGGAGAATTCTACGAATTCGGGCAAGTAAAGGACTTATAAGAGTACCTGGCACATAGTAAGTACTCAATGAGTGTCCAACTCTGTTATTAACAGGCCATGAAGGTAGCTGCCTTCATGATGAAGCACTTTGGCTATGAGAAGGAATTTGTAACTTGGGCCATGGAGTTCTGTAGGAATGCCACTTGGTTTCAAGAACGCAAACTTATCTTAAGAAACAGACACTCTGAAGCATACTTTGTAATGCATAATAAAAAATTATTCTGGTGGATTCCAGGAAAATGATTAAGTGTCCAAGAGAGGTGGGCTGACAGATTATCAGTGTTGGTATGTAAACTATGTTTGGCAGAGTAGCAAGAAGCAAAGCACTTCCTCATATCTGTGTTTGCCTCTCGTCTTGCTTTTGATATGAAGATAAGAGACCCTGGAGTCATGAATTACAGTGGTGGGGAAAGGTATGATGGACAGGCCTACTCAATCCAGTCAGACAGACACTTCTGGTTCAAAGGTAGCCGTGAACATTAATGAGCCTTCACCTGCCAATGACTTCTCCTCCCTCATGCCTGCCCTTTCTCATGAACCCATGCCTACGAGGGGCTTTCCTGCTCCTCCCTACTTACCCACCCTCTAAGAGCTAGCTCCAATCTATCCCACTCCCCATCACCAGTGCTTCAGCCTGGGGTCTTTCCTTCCTCACTCGTCTGGCACATAGGTCTTTAACTTCCCCTACTCAATTTCCTAAATCACACTAAACACTCTACCAAAGTAAGGATTGCATCTTATATTTCTCAGAACTTTCCCATCATGCCTAACAAGATCTCTTGCACTGAACAGGTGCTCAGGGTTTATGGATGAACTGAGCTCTTTTTATAAGCAGATAAAAGAAAGATGAAATTTCAGATGGATTTTCCATCACTTTTAAGAAAATAACTGCGTTTCTACAACATTTAGGAAACAAAGTCAGCTTCCAGTGTTTCAAGCTACATGTATTTTATCTCTGCTAAACTTATATGTGGTAGTTTTCCTAGACAATTGAACTATCTTATTTTCTGCCCATTCCTTTTCCCATCAGACCATAAGAAGGCATTTTCTGAGGCGAAATTTGGAGTTATACACAGCTGTGCAGAGCTAATATTTAGTGAATAATCGGTAAGTGCTGAGACGTGCTCAATGCTTTGGGTTTATTGGACCTTACATCACGATGACAGTGGAACTACTATGATCCCCGAATGAACGAAGCAACAGGCTCTGGAAGAGTAATTTACTCAAGGTCTTGGAGCTGGGAAGTAGGAGTGGTGGGGCCAATGAATCCCATATCTCGTCTTCCAGAAGAACCTGGGCGCTTACCCATTAGGCTCTGCAGTCTCTGAAGTTTCTTGTGTCTTTCTGAAACATTAAAAAGTTTACCTAATAAATTGATATCAGTCTGTTATCTAATGCAGAAAAAGCCAATTCAATGAACACCGCTCGTAGGAAAACTTTACCTTTAGGGCCAATTCAGCTCAGGCTATAAAACACATGCTCCAGGCTGATTTTTGGCATAAAATGTCAAGGACAAAATAAATTTTTTGCTGATTAAAAGAAAAACCTCTCAGTGGCGGCTATTAAATTTTACAGCTGAAGAAAGAGGGCATTCATCGGCTTGGCTCTTTTTGGTCCTTAATCATAATGCCTAAGCTCCTATTAGTTTTAGAAAAACAAAAAGTAATTTTTTTCTCAATGCATCAATATAATGCAGTCCTTCCCCAAATAATGTTAACTAAAAATGATCTAAATTTTAAAAATTGCTTGAAGAGAACCAGTTCTACCCTTTGACGCTGTGCACTGAACCATCATTTCAAAGATGTTTCAAAGCATTTTCCTCCTGTTATTGACTTTCTAGATATCCCTGTCTTTTGCAGAAAGTGTTAGTTTTTTAAAAAAATCAAGGGATGCATTAGCATTTGCTAATATTGAACTTTCGAGACTAACTGGTTTTACTTCCTTAGCAAACGTATCTGTTAAACGACGCTAGTCATTGTCTCCCGGAGACAGCGCCACCCACAGACCTCGGGACACATCAGAGTTCTCAGGACACTCCACAGAGCCCGGAGCTCGCTGTGGAACTGTTCCACACACTCAGCCACACGCCTCACTACTTGTGTGGGCAGCATTTGGCCCTCTCTCTATTTACACAAACTCCCTAACGGTCTCTGGCACCACTGACGTCTCAGAGGGAGGCACAGTACATAGAGTGTTTCACAAGAAAATCTTTAAACAAAAGGAATTAAAGAAAAGCCCTGTTTAATAGTAAGTTTTTACCAAGCTCCTAAATTCTCGAGAGCATGTGAAATATTAACTTTCCCCAAATGGGAACACAGAGCTTGCCTTGTTTCAATTCATACTGTTGGGTCACAAACGCTCTAGAGAGTAGCACGCCCCATTCTTAAGAACCTACTGAGAGTCTTCATAAATAGTGGTTTTAAAAGCACAGGGTTGGACTCCAAGAGACCTGTGTTCAAATTCTGGTGGTTTTGACACTTTCCAAATCTCAGGTACTTAGCCTATAAATGAGAGATCACAGTGGTAACTGCCTCCTTGCTTTGCTGTGAGCTTCTCATAAGAAGTGTTCAGCTTGCAGTGGTTGAAATACAGTCAACCTTCCACTATCCTGACTCAGGGAGGGACCCTGCAGCAGAAAGTATACTGTGATGGCTCTCTAACACAAATTCCTAAAACCTCTTCTCCTTCCAGTTCTCAAGACCAACCTGGGTCTGGCTTGGCTTGTTAGGGCAGGTGCCTGGCACCCAAGTCAGAGTTAACAACAAGGGCAGCCACAAGGGGGCACTAGACGAGAGTCAGAAAGATGGCCTGTGGTGGTGAGTTTGGAACAAGGACCATTCATTGGTGGTGACCCCTGAGTTTGGTACAAGAGCTCTCTCCTCAGATCTGGGTTTTTCATCCTCTCTGCCCCAGCACTAGACTAGGAAAGTAGTGCTAAGGGACCAGTCACTACCCTGTGAGCCCCCAAAAGCTCCCAGATGATCTCGAGGCAGCCATCTTGCTTGCCCACATCACTGAGCCAGCAGGATCCTGCAATAATGCCACGTGGCTTACCACACAATGTTGGCCTCCACCAGGACCACAGGGTGACTCTTTAACTGCCCCCCGTCCCCGACTTCTCCCTCCACCAATCACAACCACTTCCTGTGGCCAGGACTCTCCCTACATGGTCCAAGGGTCTATCTACCACATGTCTCAGTTCTCCCAGACAGTCCTTCCTGATTTCATACCATGTCCTCCTTTCGGATAACGTAAAATGTTGAGTGAGCATGATGGCACTTTTAATAATTTTGCATTAATTTTCCTTGAAACAATAAATCATAACAGCTGATGTGATTTGCTTAAATAAAGGAATTGCTTAAATAAAATGATGGCAAATTCAATAAATTTAGTGGATACTTAATCCAGTTTACAATATTAATAAATGGAAAATCATAGTATTATTTTATAGAATAGCAAAAAAATCAGAAAAAGTATAAGCCAAAAATCAAAAGTGGGTTTTCATTTGTTCCAAAATTGCAACTGATTTTTTCCTTCCCGTTTGCTTATTATCTTCTAATCTATCGATAATACATTCAATAATTCAGTTATTCAACAAATACTTATTGGGTACCTACCACCATGTGTCAGGCTTGTGCTGGGTGCCAGGATGACTGTGGCGAATAAAGCAGATTTGCCCTTGTGGGACCCACAGTCCAGTGGAAGAGGAAGACATCCATCAAGTAATCACAGAAATGTGTAATCATAAACTGGGACAAGAGCCACAGGAAAAGTATGGGCACCATGACCGATGTGCAGTGTCCCTGAGAAAATGATATATAATGTTGACTTGAGGGAAGAAGGATTGAAGGGTGAAGAGGAGGGGAGGAGAAGGACTCACAAGTGGGGGACAGCAAAGGCCCTGTGGCTGGTGGCACAATGACGGTCCGGGGACTGAAAGCAGGGCTGATCGACTGCGGAGAGAAAGGGAGACTTGAGGCCAAAGCAAGGCAGGCGCTTTGTAGGAAAAATGGAGGGTTTTGCTTTTTATCCTTCACGCACTGGGAAACTTCGAAGCAGGAAAGTAAAATGACCTACTCTGGCCGTGAGACCGTTGGCAACGTGGGCCACTGCCCTCCTCGCCCCGGCTCTGCCCCAACCCAGGAGTCTCCAATGTAGGCCAGGTGGGAACAGAGGGCTCACATCGGGAGGTGGGACCTTGGAGCCCATCAGAGCTCTATTTCATCTCTAGGGACTGCTGGGGAACAAAGTCGACAGTCTGTGCCCGGGCAGAGGCAAAGTACATTGGCACAAGGTTCAAAATTCTATTTTATCTCATAACCTGTAACCAGCGCTTCAGAGAACAAATGGCAGGTGTATTTACATTAAACATGAAACCCATTCAATCCTGTCTTTGTGAAGCCCTGGGCCCTTTTATTCCTGGCTTCACGGTGTTTTGTAGTCTGTTATCTCCTATTACTATGTTATTAGGCTTTTCCTCATCCTCTACCACTCCCCCAGCCCCTGCCCCTTTAAACTTTCTCCACAAGTATGTGCCGCTTAGTCTTCCACGTTGATGGCCCTTGTGAGAAGTGTCTGGCCCAGTGAATGCTCTTTTTACCTCTTTCCTACCATATAGCCAGATCGGGTAGATCAATTTGCACTTACTGTTCATGCTAAGAGCAAGGTTATAAATCTGCAAGGACTGCCTACTCCTTAAATGATCTCAGAGACAGAGTATTCCTCAGTGGAAGAAAAATCAGGAAGGAATGTTTGTTTCCAGTCATAAGCTTTGGGGGTGGCCTGAACAGCAGGTCCAGAGGTTGGGTCTGGGAATTAAAGAACTAGACCATTCTAGAGTGTCTGGTAGGGGAGGGGTGCCAGGAACAGAATCAGGCTTCCCAGAGAGAACTGGGGTAGCCTGGGACGGGGGGCGGGGGGTGTGCCTACACAGGTACTCTTAGAGGGGGAGCCCACATGGGAGATACCGGTCTTTAAGGTGGAAGAAGTCCTCCCTAAAGTCTTGGGCGGGACTGGCCCATCCGTTGCAGAATATTTAGCATCTCTGGTTCAGGGCACACCTAGTGACAAGAGCAGCACGCCCCTTCACACTCGCCAACCCACCTACTCCCTGCCAATCATTGTGACCATCAAAAATGCTTCCCAACCCTGGGAAGAAGTGCCACCCTAAGCAAGAACCCCCCCTAAGCCCAGCTGTCCCTCCATGCAGGCTAGCAGACTGTCTTCTGTCACAAAAGACCAAGAATGGGACATTATGAGCTCTCAGTCCTCTGTAAGAAGCAAGTGGCTGAGAGAGCTTCATCCTCAAGCCCTCCTCCACACCATCCTTGCACTCCCCCAAGTCTTTATTTGGGAATTTTCTTCCCTTCTAGGCTCCAACTCTGCTTCGAAAACCCTCCCCAATCTTCAAGGTGCAGGGGATTCGGCCCTCTCTTGATCTCTCTGAAAAATAACTCAGCTCTTCAAACACCGTTCAGGTGCCCCTGTGCAGTGCACCAGCCGGCAGTAGTTGCCTTACTTCCACCTCGGATTAACAGGGTTTTTTTGTTTGTTTTTATTTAATTTTATTATTTATTATAAAGATGTGGGGTACAGTTCAGGGTTAGGTATATAAACATTGATCATGCAGGCACCCTTGTTGATGAGGTGTGCCTCTCCGTCCCCTGGCAGTTTCCCTCAACTGTGAATCCCACCCTCCCTCCTCTCCTGACAGTTTCCCACTACTGCCAATCGTTTTCCCATAGCATTATATACCCGAAGGAACTCAAATTATTCTACAAAAAAGATACCTACACACATATGTTTGTTGCAGCTCTATTCACAATAGCCAAAACATGGAACCAACCGGGTTGCCCATCGAAGTTGGGCTGGATAAAAAAAAATGTGGTACATATGCACAATGGAATATTAGGCAGCCATAAAGAAGGACCAATATATGGATTTTGCAGCAACTTGGATTAATTTGGAGTCGGTCATACTCAGTGATTTATCACAGAAACAAAGAACTGAGTTCCATATGTTCTAACTCATAAGGATTAGCAGTTTTGATGGCAAAGGCCATGTCTCCCTCGTGCCTGTATTCCCCACAGGCTTAAAGACAGTGGAGTCAGCACTGGGCTTAAACTCCAGTGTCTCCACTTCCTACTGAATGTGGCCTTGGGCGGCTCACCTCTTAGCCCCTTGGAGACTCCACTTCCTCATCTTTTTTTTTTTTGAGTTGGAGTCTTACTCTGTCGCCCAGACTCGAGTGCAGTGGCCGCTCCCGGCCACCGCAGTCTCGAACTGCTGGGCTCCAGCGATCCTTCCGCCTCAGCCTTCCCAATAGCCGGAATTACAGGCATGCGCTACCACGCCCGGCTGATTTTTTGATTTATTGTAGAGATGAGGTCTCGCTGCCCAGGCGGGTCTCGAACGCGCAGGCTCAGGCAATCCAGTCACCTCAGCCTCCCAAAGGCGCGGGATTACAGGCTGAGCCACCGAGCCTGGCTTACTTCCTCATCTTTAAAAGGACGATGACATAACAACCTCCCTGCAAGTGGTTGCTGGGAGGAGTGAATGGGAAAATGCAAAGGATGATGTATTCCATCAAGGGTAGCTGTGGCCACACCAGTACAGTGCTTGGCAATGAACAAGTAGCTTCCTCACATGTTATCTCACAGGATCCTGGGTCAGGGTCCTGAGAGGTTCTCCCAGACCCCACCTGCTCTCCCATGCTGTGAGAGTCAGTTCTAACAGTGCTCCTCCACCACGGCAGGGAAGCAACATAGCAGATAGACTGATTCTGCCTCAAGAGGGATGCAGCAAGAACGGGAGGGTGATGAGGATTTCACCAATGTTTTTTTAAATGGCTGACTTCACCGATCACTTCTAAACTCGTTCTTGAAGGAGGCTTTGGAGCTTGCTCAGCAGAGAAGAGGGCTCCAAGGGTCAGGTGTGCGCAAAACATTGGGTGCCCGGCTAGGTGCGTGGAACAGTCTGGAAAGACAGGTCGGGATCAGACTTGAGAAAACCTTGAGAGTCATCCAAAAGGATCTGCAATCTTTCTGACCTTGACTTTCAGGTTTCCGGCTTTGCCTCACACACTCCCCACCCCGCCACCTTCCCTCTTGAGGCCTTCTGAGCCCTCGCATGAGCTGAGGTACCAGGGACGACCACAGCCTGCACTCCGCAGTGTCCTCGACCATGCGACTTTCTCTCTCCTCCTACCTACCTCTCCCCTGGGAAGTGAGGCGACACAAAAAACCAGGCGAGGCAGGTGTCTGCATCCCTCCACCCTCCTCGGTTCGGCCATTCTTGAACATTTCCGAAGTCCACACAGCCCTGTGGGTCTGTACCTGAAATTTCACATGTGATTTGTCACAACTAGAGAGACTGCTTCTAATAAAACACTTCCCTCTGTGCTTCACCTTCCTGAATGCTCCAGTTCAGCTCAGGATTCTGGTCATTCGGCCGCTGCAACCTACAGCTCCTGACACAGGCACAGAGGCCCAAATGTGCGTTTGTTCTCCAGAGCCTCCCCTGGAACTTGAGGCTACACTGCGAGGGAAGGAGCCCTTGGAGAGGCTGGTGTTGACAAGGCCACTGAGTGAGGACGGCATTTTGAACCGCAGACAATCAAGTGCTCGTCGTGTGTGAAAAAGCCATTAAAAGTCTTCAGCGTGGGCCACCTTGGTCATGCCATCCTCCTGAGTGTATTACTGTCTTTCCCCTGCTCTTATCCAAACAGCCCAGACAGCTTGTTTATGGAGGACTCTGGGGCGGCCTCACAGCAAGGAAGGTGATAGAATCACAGAGTGTTGCGGTCACACTGAGCACAGCTAAGAAAATCTTAGGGGGAGGCAGCGGACAGGCCAGGAATTGGCTTTCAGTCCAAAATAAACCTGCCTGGCAAGGTACGGCTGGTCGATAAGCAGCTGCTCAATAAATGCATGTTGAATAAATCATGAAAGAACCATTGGGATCTTCACCAACCAGTGAACGGCACTAGCAAGAGGGAAGCCACGCTCTTTCCAAAACACACCGCCTATCCCTAATTCTCTCTCTCCTCCTCCCCAGAAATTTGTTTTTGTTTCTGAGGTTGAGTACAGAGATTTTGTTTCTGAGGTTGAGCACTGGGAACTCTTGTTAAAAAAATACTTAAGTCTGGGCTCTGTGGCTCATCCTGTAATCCCTGCATTTTGGGAGGCCAGGGCAAGTGGATTTCCTGAGCCCCCGGGTTCAAGACCAGTCGGGCAACTTGGTGAGACCTTGTCTCTACAATAAATCAAAAATGAGCTGGGCGTGGTAGAGCACGCCTGTAGGCTGACGTGGAAGGATTGCTGGGGCCCAGTAGGTCGACACTGGAGTGGCAATGAGCGTGCCACTGCACTCCAGCCTGGGTGACAGAATGAGACTCCAACTCAAAAAAATAAAATACTTAGCCAGGCTCGGTGGCTCAGCCTGTAATCCCGTGCCTTTGGGAGGCTGAGGTGAGAGGACTGCCTGAGCCCGCGGGTTCGAGACCCGCCTGGGCGGCGAGACCTCATCTCTACAATAAATCAAAAAAATTAGCCAGACATGGTAGCGTGCACCTGTAATTCCAGCTACTCGGAAGGCTGAGGCGGAAGGATCGCCGGAGCCCAGCAGGTCGAGGCTGCGGTGGCCGGAAGCGGCCACTGAACTCCAGTCTGGGTGGCAGAGTAAGACTCCAACTCAAAAAATAAAATAAAATAAAATACTTAAGTTTTATTTGCTCCCTGAAAAAAAAATGTGAAAAATATAGAAAAAAATCTTGTAAGCCAAAGGGCAGTGTATATCATACACGCACACATAGTTTTCTCTTATAAGTCTAAGGTCATGTTAGAGGTATACTTTTGTGACCTACATTTAAGCACTATGCCCTTATCAAGCATAGAAAAATCCAGAAGCTAAATTTTCTTGTCACAAGTAAAACCACGCTGTGTTCCTGACAGTGGAGCTCCTCTCCTCTCCCCACTTTGTTTTTTCCTAGAAATACAACAGTTTCTGAAGAGAGAAGAAAAAACAAAAATAAATGGCCCAGCCAAGTAAAGACAGGGAAGATGTTGGGTCGCCATGGGCAATCCCAGCAGAGTTGGCCCATTTCTTATCTGACACTTCTCCTCGCACCCGAGGTTAACTTGTTTTGTTTATCCTGACTACAATTAAGGATGTCTGTGACTCTCCATGATGACCGGAAGCCTGTTCCTCCTCTATCCTTTGGGGGCCACCGTCCACCTTAAAAAGGTTCATGGCCTTCCTCAGACTGAAAACATGCAACCTAACTTCTTAGCCCAACAGCATCAGGGATGCATCTTTAGTATCTTTTTTTAAAAAAATTTATTTATTATCATTATTATTATTCTGAGTTGGAGTCTCACTCCATCGCCCAGGCTAGAGGGCAGTGGCACATTCACAGCCACCCCAGCATCAACCTTCTGGGCTCTGGTGTTCCTTCTGCCTCATTCTTCCAAGTAGCCGGCACTAGAGGCGCACGCTATCACGCCCGGCTAATTTTTTTATTTATTGTAGAGACAAGGTCTCACCAAGTTGCCCAGCTGGTCTCAAACCCACAGGCTCTGGCAATCCACTCGCCTTGGCCTCCCAAAGTGCTGGGACTACAGGCTGAGCCACCAAGCCCAGTCATCTTTAGCATCTTAATGCCTCCTCCCTACCCCCTATAATGTAGATTGCTAGCCACAACCAGCATCACAGCATGTATGTGTTATCTCTCCTTCATAGATGGTTCACTACTTCTATTTATCCCTCAAGACCCAACCTAAAAGGGAACAGGTCTGCCTTTCCCCATTTCCCTCCAATAGACCCCTGTGCTCCCACAGCATTTTGTAAATGCTGCATTTAGAGCGGTTTTCTCCTTGCATTATAATAATCTTTATCTTCCCCAGTAGGCTGTGAACTTCTGAGGTAGAGATCAGGACCACGCCTTAATCCACACACATGTAGCATATGGTAAGGAATCCACAAATGTTTGCCGAATGAGTAGAAAAATCCAGTCTTAGCCTCATGGCCCAAGCCTGAAATCTATGGCTTGAGCAGGAAGGAATTCCTTCCCCATTCCCCTCAGGATATTTCTTGTGTAGGTCAAAGTGTTCCAGTTAACGCTTTATGTCTTAGACTTTTTATTCATTCCATTTTCTGCTTCTTCCTTTCCCGGGAACAGGAGCCTTAATGATCTCACTAGTTCAAACAAAATGAAACAGTACTACAACCAACAGTATGTACTAATAGAAACAGTATCATTCTAATGCCCAGAAAAACAACTCAAGAGATAATAACTGTTATGCCTATTTTACAGATGCGAAAACTGAGGCACCAGGGAGATGAAGACCACAACACAGGAGTGAGTAACAAAGTCAAGACTCAATCCCAGGCCTGTTTAACTCCAGAGATTATGCTACAAGCTTCCTCAGTTAAAAAAGTCTAGGCCGGCCGGGCACAGTAGCTCAAGCCTGTAATCTCAGCAATTTGGGAGGCCGAGGCGAGTGGGTTGCCTGAGCCTGTGGGTTCGAGACCAGCCTGGGCAACTTGGCGAGACCTTGTCTCTACAATAAAATAAAAAACAGCCGGGCATGGTAGCGCATATCTGTAGTTCCGGCTACTCGGAAGGCTGAGGCGGGAGGATCGCTGGAGCCCAGCAGGTCAACGCTGGGGTAGCGGTGAGCCTGCGTGACACTGCACTCCAGCCTGGGTGAAGGAGTGAGATTCCAACTCAAAAAAATAAAAATAAATTAAATTAAATAAAACACAGCCCAGAACTGATGAGAAGCGATGTGGATTCGTCTTTTCAGGGGACCACTAATCAACCCACTACACTGCAAAACCTGGATGAAAGCCCTTAGCATTCGGTACCTGTGGGTTGACAAACCTCCTTCCACAGACATCGGCTTGGTGGCCTGAGTGCAAAAGCCCCTCTTAGAGCCACTGGACGATTCGGAAGAGTCCAGCCCTCACACATTACTCAGTAACAGAGTAGAAGGTATCAGGCAAGAATCCAAATGGCCACCTAGGAGCAGGCCAGAGGAGAGGTCCTAACACAGGGTCCCAGGAGGTAAGCTAACTCATTCAGGGATCAGGAAAAGCTTCACAGAGGAGACAAACCTCAAAGGCAAGACCAGATTGGAACTCGGAATTCTCGGTCCCCAAGTCCCCTGCCTCACCCCCCTTCGTCCCCATGAGACCCTGGACGCAGCCTCTCCTCACCCAGTCTGCCATCACTGACCTCCCTCTACTCCTTTGCCACCTCAACCAGCCAACGAGCCCTTTCTGTGAACACAGCCAAGCTCTGTCTGACCACTGTCTACTGTGCAAACGAGTGCATGGTCTTGCTGGCTAATGTGCACATATAAACTGTGTTTCTAGCATTTGTTCTTTGTAACACGGGCATCTTGCGCAATTCACCGTTATTTACCCATCCGGCTAAAAAGTTCACCACCCACTTCGCCATTCAAAGGGCTCAGGCAGGACCTTTTCAGTGCAGCACCCACGGGGGAATGCAAAGATGCACCAGGCAGCATCCCCGTCCTGGAAACACAAAGGAGCCCATGAACCTGCTTCACAGATGAAGTGCCCTGAATTACAGAATAGATTGAGTGTCCTATTAAGAGAACTTTAACCAGCACGAGAGGCCCCGTCCCTTGAGATGAGTTCCCCCCTCCCGTCCCCACGCTCTCCCACACACTTCCAGGCCAGGACGCACAGTGCAAAATTCTTTCCTATTAGAGAACAGACCATATTTTTTTGCAGTACGCCAAACAGCTCTTCAAGAGTGTTCTAATTCTTCAGCGCTTTAAAATAAGCCCAGGAAGTGAGACTGAGGAGGATAAACAACTGCAGATCACTTTCTAGCATTTCCAACATATTTATTCCATTTTCTCCATGGTTTCATGTAGCAGTTACTCACACTGACTGACTAAAAAAAGAAAAGAAAGAAAGAAAAGAAAACTGGAATAAAGTTGACCCAGATGTGTACAGCGCCTCACCCAGAGAAAACGTGTGTGCAGACTTCAAAACGTACGCACTTGATAGGCAGCAGGAGGAAGGGGCTGGGTGGACAATCTCTGTCTGAGTCTTTAACTGCAGTAAGAAGGTCAAGTTGAGGGTAGAATAGCTGTGATGACCTGCATCTCACTTAAACAACCCAGCTGTGCCTTCCGGACCTTCTTGAGGACGAGGGGGTAAGGAAAGCATGGAATGGCTTTTAAAAGTTCATCCACCTGTCACCCAATGGTATCTGAAGACAGCATCCATACATTACTTCTTTTCAAGTACATACAGATGCTGTCATAATTAATACAACTCATATTCACCAAAAGTGACTGAACTTTTTGGTATTGTTTTGGTGAGTGCTTACAGAACAGAGATACTATAAATGAATGACCATCACCTCGGCTCGGTTTTCTAGATTTGAAAAAAAAAGGAACCAAGGAAAAGTACATGTGCTAAAGCTTTAATGGGGGAGGTGGAAGGGGGTACAATCCCAGGGTGAAAAGTAGGAGGGTAGGGAGGAGAAGGCAAGGAAAAAAAGAGATAAAGTAAATTCTTATCTGGTGGTACATGAGTTACCAAGCTGTCCCAACTTCACGGGAAGCTGCTAGCTGCTGCGTCACCCAGACAAGGCTGCACGGAACACACCATGGCTCAGACATGACTCCCCTTGGCCAAGGTTCACCCATGGGCCTTGGTTTCCCGCACTTCTGGGTTGTTTCAGGTGGTCCCTACAGCTTCTCACTGGAGAAGCCGTTCCCACCCCCACCCCGGCACGGTCTTCATCTGACTCCTGGCCTGGTGGGAGAAGCCAGGGCTTCCGCGGTAGGGGCTGGGTCAGGCCTGGCTGCCAGCACCACTTCCTGAACAGAGTAAGCACTGCTGGATTGTGCTGCACCTGGGTCTGTGCCGACCGAGCTGCAGGCTGTTGCAACCACAGCCAGTTCTCTACGCAGCAAGGGACAGGCAGGATGAGCCCATCTGGGGACATGCATAATCTGGTCCCATACAACTATCTGTGGGCAATACATGACATTTTTCATTCCTAAAGACGGGCTCTTAAACAATAAAATGTGCAAATTAAGGACATTCCATTGAACATACATTCATATACACATAAATACATAAACAGGGGCAGGGAAGTCTGAGAAATCTTCTGGGGAAAGTTATGACCCCAAAATGTTAACACTGGTTATCACTGGAATATAGATAATAGTTATCTAGTAGCTTCCTTTTTTGCACATCTGCATTTTACACATACAATGAAATAAACTTCTGTTTACCCAAGAAAAAAATAGGTCCTCGTATAAAAGATGCTGGGAACCACAGATCTGAGCTCATGGGTCACGATGGCACCAGCATTTCTGTATCCTGTTTCCAACTGTGACCTCATCCTTGGCTTTGCTGCCTCTCATTTATAAACAAAATGCTCTGGCACGTCACAGGGAGATTGCCTCAGTGGGAGAAACATGTGTTTTGCAGCGAAAGACCTGAGTACGCGCCCCATACCTGACAAGGCTCAGCTCTCTAATCTCAGCAGAGCTAGACTTCAGTGTTCTTATCTGCAAATTGGGTGATAATAGGTCTGCCCCATGGAATTGTTCTGAGGAGCAAGCAGGATCAAAGTACTCTGGAAGCAATCACATACTCTCTATGTGTTAGACAGTATTATTATGAAGGAGCAAGGAAGATCAGAAGAGTGTGCGGTGTGGAAGAATGTAGATTTGGGCTTGCGGGGGTTGGATTTTTAAATTCATAAACAAGGCTGAGGAGCAATGAAACAATTTCTTCCTCTTGCTTTGGTATCAGGTCAGAGAGCTGCCTGACACCTAAGCTGGGAACCTAACTGGGTCCTGGGATGAGTCATTGCCAGTCACTACTGGAATCCACCTTTTCACCTTTCAAATGATCAGTTACATTGAAATCCACAGGTGAGAAGTGTTTCAAGTTCTAGTAACCTCCTGTCCAGAACTTAATCTGAACATTGGCAAATCTGCCCCCTCTAGGCACAGAAAATACTTTTTTTTTGAGTTGGAGTTTCACTCTGTCACCTAGGCTGGAGTGCAGTGGCACTCACCACCACCCTAGCGTCGCCCGCTGGGCTCTGGTGATGATCCTTCTGCCTCAACCTTCCAAGTAGCCAGAGCTACAGTCGTGCACTACCACGCCTGGCTAATTTTTTGATTTATTGTAGAGAAGAGGTCTTGCCAAGTTGCCCGGGCTGGTCTCAAACCTGCGGGCTCAGGCAATCAACTCGCCTCGGCCTCCCAATGTGCTGGGATGACAGGCTGAGCCACCGAGCCTGGCCAGAAAATACTCTTACAATATTTACGGGTTTAAGAGGGGATTCAAAGATTCAGAGCATTTTGGAACTAGAGGGACTGCAGCTCTAAATTTCACATTTTATTCACGAAGAAACCAAAGCCCAGTCACTTACACAGCGTGACTTACTCAAAGTCTGGTTTGTGGCAAAACTGTCTCTTCTGATAATAAAGTAGTGGCTACCACTTGAGTGTAATGTGTTTGACATGCACTGAACACTTGGCACAGCTTGCTTTATTTCATATTTTCAAAAACCCTATGAAAGGACCACTTCACAGAGAAGGAAACTGAGGCTCAGAAAGCTTAAGCAACTCGCCTGAGATAACACACCAGAGTAAACAGCCTGTGGCCAAAGTCCATGCTCTTTACCTGCTAGACATCACCTGCAGGGGCATAGCCAAGTCCCTGCCCACCATGCAGCTCCCACACGGGCTCCTAGGCAAGGTAGCAATGATCTCAGCCTTGAATGTCCTAGCCTATGAGGCACGATCGATATTCCAAGAATAGGGAGACCTAGGGTATCTGGGGGTGAAAGTTATGAAGAGGGTGGTTCATAATCTGAGCCTCTTAATATTTTGCTTTTTAAATAACTTGACTTTCCCTTCTTCTCCCAAAAATCCAGCCAACAAACAATAGCTGAATACTCATTTCTGGGGTGGTCATTTTGTTTTCCTCCTGGCCTTCCTGAATTTTATTTTCACAACTTTTCTTTCCTCTGGATAAAGCAACACTGCAGTATTTGCTTGGATTTTGATTTGGGAAACTTTGGGCTTCTCTTTTGACAAAAAAAAAAAAAAAATCATGCGTAGCCAAGAGAGGGTCTTCTGCTCTGTGCATGCCTCACTGGTGAGCAAAATGGAGAATGATATTTCAGAGCCTTAAAATAAAACGAAAGCACATATGTTCCGTAAAAGGCATTGTTTGACAAGATCAAGTTACCTCTGGAGAGGGAAACCATTTCACTAACTGTGCCTCTCCAGCACATCTAATCCCCACGATCTGGCAGACAGGGTGGGGCGCAAGGGGTTAAACCCCACCCAGGTGCGGCTAGGTAATTACCCTCTGGACACTTACTAAGGAGCTGATTGCATGGTTTAACCCTGAGCAGCCGCCGGAGGGGTTAAGGGAACTCACACAGCTGGATTTGCATTTAAGAAAAGTCCATGGAACAGCCCTGAATAGCCACAAGCTGTGTGCAATTCTTGGAAAGGTCACTCCAAGGCATACATAAAACGTCTTTTACAAACACACACACATACACACAAATCTTGAGAGCACGTGTGCTTCTGAGGTGAAACCAGATGTCTCCGAAATGATCCCTGCCTTCTACAAAAGAGGACCCAGGAGAAGCAATCACTCCTGTGATCAATACCAAAGCACAGGACTCGGGTTATCAGGACCTGTATCTCGGAGGCCGAGGACATGCAAGAACAGGCAGTTTACTTGGAGTGTTCACAGAGGTGGATGGTTTTCATCCATTCAGGCTGTTGTGGTTAGTGCCCTAGAAAAAGGCCTCAAAACAACCCCACTGGCCAAGATGTGTTTCCCCAGATTATAAGGGTGTTGTATTTCACCTTTGCTTGTAAAACGTCTATAGGAAACAACAAGAAGCCAGATTATCGAAAGGCATTCGAAATGGGACAGTTTGGTGACATTTGGCTACAAATCAGCAATAATTATGACATTTTCCAATCTACATAGTCACAATACCCTAGGTGCGTTATTTTATTTTGATGATTATGGATTTAAAGAACCCAAAATTCCTGTTATTTGAAGAATAAAGCTATAAATTATAAGAAAATTTTCTCATTTTGCTTGAGGCTATTTGGCTGTGTCTATAATTTCTGAAACCAGTTCCTTTTCCCTAACTTTAAACCACACTCTCATCTTCACCTTCTTTTTCCCAAGGCCAAGTCAGAACATCGACAGGTTGGGCTTTTCATGGTGGTGTGAGTCTGCTCTGCCATGACCCAAACAATAAATCACAAGTATCTTGTGGCTGCTTCTTCCATCCTCAACTTTACTCGAATGTTCACATTTTATTTTTAAATCTTTATCTGCTGTCAATTAATATAAACTTGCATGCCCTTTATTCCATTACCTTTTGTGTTAGAATGGTGATTCATTTTCTCCACATTCAAAGGAACTTAAGGCATAAAGAAGAAAATTAAAACAACTCTTAATCCCACTGCCTAACTTTTAGATTTTGTTAACATCCTGGGTGTATTGGGGTCTGTATTGAGGTAGAGCATTTGAGAATATTCAAAAAATTAAAACGCATAATTTTAAAAAAAGTGAAGTCCCCGAGTGTGCACAGTAAAACCAACAATAGTTTATGACCGCATTATTTAGAGAACTGAGGAATTGGAAGTGGCTTTAGAGATGCCTAGTTCAACTGCACCACTGAATCTGGGAAGGTAAGTGATTCATCTGCCTGACCAACGAATGGCTTCGTCAGACTCACGATCTGGCCTCTGTGTCCTCTTGACTGCCTTCTGTTATCCTCTTGCCTCTGAAGCAATGAAGCTGGGTGGGTGACATAAGATAGGGCCTAGCAAGGGCTCTTAGCAACAGGAAGGACGAGGAGCTGTGACAACCTGGAGATAAGATACTGGGCTGGGTGTGAGATCCCACCAAGAACCCCAGAGCACAGGTTAAGGCATGTATTGATTTGCCAGGCCTGCTACAACCAAGGGCCGTAGACATGATGGCTCAAACGTCAGAAACGTATCACAGTTCTGGCAGACAGGAGTCTGCGATCAAGAAGTTGACAGGCTGGCTTCTTCAGAGGCCTCTCTCCGTGGCTGCCTTCTCCCTGGATCTTCACAGGATCCTTCCTCTGAGTGCAGGAGTGTCCTAATCTCCTCTTCTTGTGAGTACACCAGTCACAGAGGATTGGGGCCCACCCAAATGGCCTTATTTTAACTTAATTTCCTCTTTAAAGGCCTTATCTCTAAATACAGTCATTTTCTAAGATACCGGGGTTAGGCCTTCAATATATGAATTTAAGAGGAAAGAGAGAGGGACACAGTTCAACCCATAATGGGCTGGTTTAAAGTTGCCATTAGTCTGGTTGAATTTTGAGATTCAGGATCAAATGAATTAAAAGGTACAGACACAAGTTAGTAAAGGAAAGAAAAGCCAGGTCTGAGCAGCCACAGGGCCACAGATCCTCAGGAAAGCCTGAGGGAAAGAGCACGGGACTGTGAGTCAAGGACATGGCTATTCCAACTCTGTCAACACCCGGCTATGAGCCTGTGAGCAGGTTTCTTATTTATCTGAGGCTCAGTTTCCTCCGCGGTAACATGGGTGCATGGTGTCCGTTTAAAATGAATCACTAGGTGGCCCCTGGGAACCCTGTAAACCAGGAAAAGCCCACAACAGTCAGGTTCTGCTTCCTGTGTGTGTCCTCCTCCCTAAAGATTTATTTACATTCTTCAGCTGGACAATCACGGCCTCCACCGTGGTGTTTCCCTGAACTGCTACCCGTGACCTGGTCCTATTTCCCTGCCACTCACCAGTTATTCTCCTCCTCTGCTCTACACTGTTTGGAAAAATCCCTCCCTCCCCTTCCTTGTCACCCATTCTTAAGACCTTACTCAAATGCAGCCTACTTCATAAAGCCTTTCCTGAGCACGGGTGATCCCTCCCTTCTAGTGTTCTGCTTCTCCTCTCTTACTGTGCACTTGTCATGCTCCCTAGCCTCACCAGTATTTCACTTCTTATAATTGTCTACACAGGCTCTGGAGTGCAAAAGAGTATACTACTTGCTTTGTAAAAAGATGGGGGAAATGAAATATGCATATATATAATACACACACACGTATATATATATATGCATACTAGGGGGACCCAAAACAACAATCTATTTATAAAAATTTGTGTATTGATTCTTACATGCTTAAACTTCAGTCACCTTCAAAGGACTCTCCGTTTGACACAATACACCCATTGAGACTTTTTTTCCACTGCTCAAAACAGTTTTTGAACTCGTCAATTTGGATACCTTTTAGTGCTTCTGCTGTTTTTTGTTTCACCTCTTCCACACTGGTAAAGCGCTTCCTTTTGAGGACTTCTTTCATCGGGGAAACAAACCAAAAAAATCCCCTCAGTGTGAGATCTGGTGAATAGGGAGGGTAGGGCACAGGAGTCATGCCATCTGGGGCCAAAACCAGCATGGTGTGGGCAGGTTGTTCGTTTAAATCACCCATCGTGAAATGGGTGAGCATGTTGAAAGACCCTCCAGAAACAATTCACTGAAGCCGCACACAGGCCCTCACAACAATGCTAGCTGGCACGCTCGTGCTGATAGATTCCTAGAACACTTACCCAGCAGAAAAGGCCTGACTGCAAGGGCCCACTCTCCAAGAGAAAATTCCAGCTTTCTTTGGGTCGCCCCTTGTATTAGTGCAAAATGGAACATGGGAAGATTAAACCAGAAACGAATGAGATTGCATGCCTACGGGAGTGTGGTGGGTAGGAATGAGGTGGCAAGGGTGGGAGAATGGGAATGGAACAGAAGGATCGGCTGGGCATTAGAGTCTCCTAGGAGCGCAAACCCTTTTGTGAACTGCACATGAAAGGAATCTAGGTGCGCACAGCCTTATGAGAATCTAATGCCTAATGATCCCCCCCATCCCTACCCTTCCGTGGAAAAACTGTCTTCCACGAAACCAGTCCCTGATGCCAAAAAGGTTGGGGGCCGCTGCATTAAGCGAATAATTCACAGGCCAAGTGTGAACCAACACCATTCCCCACACATGGAGGGCCTTGTTCTCATGCACCAAGTTATACTTCCAAACCCCAGCACTCACTCAGCACGCAGGGTTGCCAGCCTACTGCAGGCCAGGCCAGAGCCCAGGGGACAGAGAGCTCATACCGCACGGGCGCCCATTCCTAACTGCGTGACCCTGCAGGTCATGTACATGTGTCCTCGTCTGTAAATTGGGGGTAATGATGCATGTCCACCTCATAGGGTGGTTGTGAGGACAAACGAGTCACTGTTTTTAACGTGCATAGAAGAGTGTCTGGTTCACAGAAAGAGCCACGTTACGTGGTAGCTAGTAACACTGTTTGAATGAATGAGGCACGAAGCTGAAACATGAGGAAATGTTCATGATATACTTAGATTTTTTTTAAATCACACTTTAAAACAGGTATACACAGTAAGATGTCAAATTAATACACAATGTATACAAATAGAAAATAGATGCATGGAAAATAAAAATATTAACAGTAACTTCCTCTGAGATGAGGGATTACAGATCATTTTTATTTTTTCCTCAACATTTTAGATTAGAAGATACAATTTATTGAAAAACTAGATCAGAAAGAGAGAGAGAGGCCGGGCTTGGTGGCTCAACCCGTAATCCCAGCACTTTGAGAGTCCGAGGCAAGTGGATTGCCTGAGCCTGCAGGTTCGAGACCCACCCGGGCAACTTGGTGAGACCTCACCTCTACAATAAGCCAAAAAAAAATAGCCGGGCGTGGTAGCGTGCGCCTGTAGTTCTGGCTACTTGGAAAACTGAGGAGGATCGATCACTAGAGCCCAGCAGGTCAAGGTTGCAGTGATCAGGAGCATGTCACTGCACTCCAGTCTGGGCGACAGAGTGAGACTCCAACTCAAAAAAAAAAAAAAAAAAAGAAAGAGAGAGAGAAAAAAATTCACCTTTCCAAGATAGGGGAAGGGGTCAAAGCTTAAGAAAACATGGACTGGCCATAGCTCAAAGAGCACATGGCCACACCATAGCTTAGCAAGGCAACGGCCTCCCCAACGATTTTAATATGTTTTACTGTAAGAAAAACAAGAATTATTATGTGCATTGATAACACAGGCTCAGTTTCCTAATCCACGGGATGGGTAGCACTATAGATCTCTGCTATACCTCACATGCTCACCTTCTGATACATGGTTGCCAGACCCCACAGAAAATTAAGTCACATGCTAAAGTTAGCTTTTTCTTTCTGTAGTGGTGAGAAGGGCTTCTTAGAAGTATCTTTCTGCAAACCAAATCAGAGTCAGTGGTAAGCATGAAAATTAGTATAGGGTAACAGTCCAGACATGGTGGCTCACGCACTTTGGGAGGCTAAGGCGACAGGACTGTTTGAGCCCAGGAGATTGAGACCAGCCTGGGCAATATAGTAAAACCTCATCTATATATATATAAAAAAAAAAAAAGATAAAAAAATAGCCTGGTATGGTGGCATGCACCTGTAGTCCCAGCTACTCGGGATGCTGAGGCAGAAGGGTCACCTGAGCCCAGGAGGTTGAGGGGGCTGTCAGTTATGATCGTCGTGATTATGCCAGGGCACTCTAGCCTGGGAGACAGAGTGAGACACCAGCCCCACCTCCTAAAAAATAAATAAATAAAAGCAAGCAGACTTGTCTTACAAAGTTAATTTCAGCAATACCAGTCTCACTAACTCCTAAATCCCTCAATACTTCTTCTCCCAGCCCCAGAGTATGTGACAATAGACAGTTAACTGAAATTGAGAGGGAAGGAAAACACAGTTTTTAAAGAAAAAAAAGAGAGGGGGAATCCTCCTGTAGGGATCTGTTTTGATACTGAAGCAGAGTCTCCCTTTTCTGACATCGAGAAGTTCCTCCAAGAGTCACAGTTGATGGTTTTAGCAATCTTATAGAACCAAACTGCATTGTCCGATCCCACATAAAAATTAGGAAAAGTTTGTAAAACCCAAGCAAGCAGAAGAGGCATCCCAGGGAGCAAAGAACACTTCCTTTCCTCTTTGGTGTTAAACTCAGGGCTAGATTTTGGTCATGGAATCACTGCTTGCGTTTCCCAGTCCATGAGCGCTGTTTTGAATTCACAGCTACACCTTTGACCGCAGGGTTGCAGCACCATTGAGAAGAGGCTTGGGTGGAAGGCTCAGAGCAATTCGGACTGATATCAGGCACCATGAACAAGACACTGAAGTTCTCTGAGCTTCAGTTCCCTTATCTGTAAAATGGGCATATCAATATCACTTCAGAAGAACTGCGACAGAAATATGCCAATTTAGGGGATACACAGGTTGGGGGCAGGGATGTTGAAGAAACAAAAGGCAAAAGATTCCACTGCGTCTACAGCAAGAACGCAACTACCAGTGCACTGGGTTTGTGGTCGGGGGATCCGGCAGGCGTCTGAGCACAGGACACCCTTGCCTGTGTGTGCAGCCTCAGTCAATCAAGTCACTAAACATCTGAATACAGAGAAACTCAGGGAGTCAAGAGTTAAAGACACGGATGGGGAAGGCAAGTTAAACGCAGTATCCTGGGGCCCATGGAGGACGACACCTGGTCCACTGCCCAGATCTAGACAACAGTGTCCGGGCAGCACAGAACCTGGCCTGAGGAACTGTGTGTGCAAAGGAGCACGTCACGTGTGATGGAGAGCCACGTGTGATGGAGAGCCGGAGAACTTCGCTTCTCCTGGTGCTTCTTGATACTTTATGCACTGTTTCCACAGAGAAGCACAAACTTTCCGGGACATTTATTAACTTTGTTTCCCCGTCGGACAACAGGGAGCTATTTTTGTTGTCTGTTAGGGTGGGCAGATCATAAAGTCGCACAGGACGAAGGGCCAGGAAGGCCAGAAGCCAAAGTGCGAGATCTCTCTGGGAAGCCTTCCCTGACCTCCTAGGCAGGGGAAAGAAAGCCTTCCTCACTAGTGAGCATGTGTCATAAACTCACCTCTCAGCCTCCTGGGTTCTCTTTCTCGCTCGCTCTCCCTCCTTCTTTCTCTCCTCTTTCTCCTTCTCTCTATTCCCCGTTCTCTCTCCTTTCTTCCTTCTTTTCACCCCCTCCTCCTCTCTCTCCTCCTTTTTTTCTCTCCTTCTCTGTCTTCTCTTCCTTTCTCTTCCATCTTTTCTCAATGCACATGTCTTGAATGCCTACCAGACTGGAAACTGGTACCGTACTTGGTAGGCCTTTTATTGTAGCAACGGGTTTCTTCTCCTTTTATTCCTTTCTTTTTTGATTCCTTCATCAAAACATTTTAAGCATCTATCATGGTGCCAGGTACCTAATAACAAAATTATTTCTTTACTTCAGTTCAGTTCGGTTGACCTGCTGTACTGTGCTGAGAACCGGGGATAACAGTCTTGAGTAAGATATAGCCTTTGACTTCAGGGAGCTCAGAGGTTATGAGTGATACACATGTGGAAAGAAAACAAATGGCATTTTGTTCATAAAGCTGAGACTGCCAGCTATCCGAAGATTCGTGTACCCCTTTCAAGATGCAGAGTTACTTGGAAGGCTGAGGTGGAAGGATGGCCGGAGCCCAGCAGGTCGATGCTGGGGTGGCCGTGAGCATGCCACTGCACTCCAGTCTGGGCAATGGAGTGAGACTCCGACTCAAAAAAATAAAAAGATGCAGAGTTATGGCTGGGAAGGGGCCAGTAAGGAGCTGCATTTCTTGCCCCAACCCTTTCCAGTTGCCTAAATGTGGCCAGGTAACAGAATGAACTCTGGCCCAAAAGATGCTTCATGTAACCCTTCCTTGTCTGCTAGCTGGAGATGGACAGTAAGTTAAGGTAACCAGAGAAACCACGGGTTGAAGATGACAGTACCTCCATAAGATTGGGTGCCTGAATGACTGTGTGGAATAGTCTCTCAATTCACTGCAAATTGGGCTTTAAATAAGCAAGAAATGCACTTGTACTGTCTTAAACCACTGAGTTTCCAAGGACTGTCGGTTATGACAGCTACTATTATCTTAACTAATACGTGACAGTTCATTTGGATATTTATTAATATTTATCAAGCATTTCTATATGGCAGATACCATTCTAGGGATACACCAGTGAACAAAAGTGACAAAGCTCTCTGCCCTCCTGATGCTGATGTCCTATTGGGTACTTAGCTTCATAGTAGATGTTAAAAAAATATTTATTGAAGCCTTTAATATTTGTTAAAGGCTCATTGAACTGACTTCTTAGAAAAGAGTGAGGGAATTGAGAAACTTTTCATATACATATATATTTATATGAAAAATAATAACCACTTTTAGAACATAGCCTCAATTTCACTGACTGGAAAAGTTCTCTCCCTTTCTACCAGTTTATTCCATACAAACCCTGTCCTCTGCCCCCAGTCTTAGGAAGATGTCTCATGACAGGGGCCATCTTATTTGCCTGGGTATCCCCAGGACCTGGCATGGTATCAAGCATTTCTCAGGCGCTCACTAAACATTGAATAAAATGCAGTCGTATGATTCGAAATGTGTGTGTGCGATGCATATTCATTTTATCCAAGGTTACTTTAAATGGCACAAAATTGATTAAAGGTATGAAAGCTACAAACTTGCCAGAGAGGAACGACCTACCCTGGGGAAGGGTTGACCAGCACCCCAATGAACATGTGAACGGGCCAAAGGGCTATATCAAGACGGGGTGTGAGAAGGGAGAGCTCGCAAGAGCTGAAGCAGCCAGGAACATTTTACAGAAAATACTGTTAATAATAACAGCTCGGCTTTTTATGACCTTGTAGAGTTTACAAAGCATTCCCACACCTATTACTTCATTTGACACGTTTAATAGCTCTCTGGGGCCGTTATTATTAACCTCAAAGAGATTAAGGGATTTACCCAAGCTCGGCAGCTAATAATTAATACAGCGTCAGAACTCGAACCCTGGTCTTTTTACTCTGCCTCTCGAATAAAGCTCAAAGGTGAGCCAGGGATGAACAGGGCATACTGACGGGGCTTCGCAGAAAGCAGACCCCCGAAGCAGAGGGTTATATGTGTCGACACACCACTCAGCATTTCCAGTGACCGCCTCCCCTCTGTTTATAACAAATTTCAGGCTGTCTTCTAAACCATAGACTAGCCAGTTTTCCCCAGTGCCCTGCCAGTCAGTTCTGGTGCTTTGCCAACATCGCCATCTTACCCTGATGACATTATTGGGAAACAGAATCCAGCTCCTTGATTAGGTGAGGAAGGGACATTCCAGTTCAGCAGGTCAACTTAAGTGAAAGGGAAGGTGGAAGGAAGCATTCTTTGGTGCCTACCAAGTATTATGGAAACCCCTCAGAGTAAAGGAGAGACCCAGCACGTACTTTGGAGGTTTCAGACAGCATGGAGTTCAAGTTATTGAACACAGATGATACAACGCTGGAGGGTTCATTCGTTGCATTTCCAGAAATGCCACCACAATCCGAGGAAAGTCCTGAAGATCCAGGCACCAAAGACACCATTTTAAAATTCCACCTTCTACTAAAAGAGCTATCAAAACAACTTCAGAAGACGGGTTCGGTGGCTCAGCCTGTAATCCCACGCCTTTGGGAGGCTGAGGTGAGTGGATTGCCTGAGCCCGCGGGTTCCAGACCTGCCTGGGCAGCGAGACCACATCTCTACAATAAATCAAAAATCAGCCGGGCGTGGTAGCGCATGCCTGTAATTCCGGCTACTCGGAAGGCTGAGGCGGAAGGATTGCCGGAGCCCAGCGGGTCGAGGCTGCGGTGGCCGGCAGCGGCCACTGCACTCCAGTCTGGGCGATAGAGTAAGACTCCAACTCAAAAAAAAAAAAAACAAAAAACTTCAGAAAGAGTGCATATGCGATTTACTTGTATGTTTCTTTTAACAATATGGTAGAAGTCATTGAGTAAATACGATGTAATATGAGACTTGTTATACACTACTGGAATTGGCTGCTTTGGTTTATGAGGAAAGCACGTGTAAATGAAGGATTCATGTGTCCACCCATCTAGGACCCTGGGGGTAGAAGCCCTCATTACATAGGAGGTTGGATGTCAGGACCCTTAAGTCCATCTAACAATCTGTAAACGCCCTTACTGAACAGAGGGCATGGAGAACTTGGACGGGCCATAGCTCTAATCTCATAAATACTATCTCCAAGACATCTCTGGCTACTACTTCCTGAGTGGAAAACACACTCAGTAGCAAATAAAGTAAAATTTAAAACAAAATAAAAAGAAAATCACAGTACATAAAGAATCGAGATGAAAAGAAAACATTCTAAAATTTTCCAACAATTTTCAAAAGCACAGATCTATTTAATACTTGCTAAATGTTCAGGGCCAATGATTTCAACTCTCGGAGCCCTCGTACCCTTATTAGAATGAGAGAGAGAGGAGAGACTGACAGAGCATCTCAAAATTCACTATCAGTTCAAACAGTCTGTGATTCAATGACTTTAAGAAAGGTTAATGAATCATTAATAAAACAAACAACAACAGCTGCTGGCAAAGATGTGGAGAAAAAGAAACATTTCTACACTGCTGGTGGGAATGCAAACTAATGATACCTCTTTGGAAGACAGTGTGGCAATTTCTGAAAGAACTAGAAATTGACTTTCCATATGACCCAGCAATTCCCCTATTGGGAATATACCCAGAGGAACTCGAATCATTCTACAAAAAAGATACCTGCACATGCATGTTTGTTGTATCTCTATTCACAATAACGAAAATATCGAAGCTGGACTGGATTAAAAAAATGTGGTACATATACACAATGGAATATTATGCAACCATAAAGAAGGATAAACATATGGACTTCGCAGCAACTTGGATGGATTTAGAGTCGATCATACTCACTGATCTATCACAGAAACAAAAAACAGAGTACCATATGTTCTCACTCATAAGCTGAGCTTGAACAATTATAATACTATAAGAAAGAGATGGGCAGTAGTGGGAAACTGCCAGGGGAAGGAGGGGCATCATCAACAAGGGTACCTGCATAATGCACATTTGTATACCTAACTCTGAATTGTACCCCACATCTTTAAAATTTTTTAAATAAAGAAAGGCTAATGATACACCAAGTATCTAATTGAGATGTGTGAATATCAATTCTTGGTCTTCATTTTTTCTATCTGGGAGATGAAAAATGCAAAATCCTCACCCTGACTCCACCCTCCTTCCACATCGAACTCCACCTTGCTCAACAGGGGTAGAGGTCAAACCATCTTTTTCATGAGATCAAGAAAGGTGGTTCATTTCCTTAAATAGGTGTTAGCCTTTACCTAAAGTTTCAAGTCCAGTAATGTCACCAACCTAAAGACAAAGGTATATCCTACTGCCTAACAGAGGATAATTGTTATTTCTAAATCTGAGTAATAGTCCTGAGTTCAAAGAAGAACGTGAACACATTACGGAATGCAACACTCTATTCAGTCCGTCTAAGAGTCTTCATCAGCCATTGGATATCATCTCTATCTTGAGAGAGTATAACATTTTCTCTAAAAAGCTGGATAATTTTTTCTAAGCCCTGGTCAAACCACATACTTAAATGAAATACAATCATGTTGTAAGACTTTGTCAGTGTTAGGTGTCATCCAAATATGTTTTATCAAGGGCATTCTAAGTTGGCATAAATCATGTAATCTAAAAGATCCCATAATTCATGTCCAAGGGTTTTTCTCCGCCAGAGATTTGAAGGGTTTTAGTCTACTTGGCAAAATAAGGAACATACGCTAAGAGGCATCACTCTTGCCAGAGAAAGGGTTTTGACCTTCTGGCCAAGCAGATTCCAACCCAATGGCCAACTCAAATGAAAACCAGCTTTTACTCTACAATGTGTCGAACATTTGTAACCATTTCCATCTTTCCCACTTTGCCAACTCACAGTCCGGAGCCCTGCAGGAGGGATCAGGCACAGGGACGTGATTTGGGCATATAGGCAATAAAGATCAGATCCTTTTTGCTCCTCCTTCCTTGGACTTCTCTTACCTGCCTAGTGCCAAGATCTCCCCTGTGCCCTGGGAGCCTCAATCTGAACACGACTGGAATCAACATCAGGTTCACAAAAATCGGTTGCACAAATGTAAGTTGTGCACGATGCGTGAAGGGGATGGGAGGCTACATGCACACGTATGCAGGAATGAATGCATGAATGAGAGAGGCTGTAGCAGAGAGCACGCAATGGCATTTAGCATCACTATCAGATTGTGTTCTTTTATGAACTTCCAGAATGCAATAGTCCCCCGCTTGTCCACAGTATCACTTCCCCTGGTTTCAGTTCCCCAACCTGAGATCAACTGTGCTGAAAACATGAAATGGAAAATTCCAGAAATAAACAATTCATAAGCTTTAAACTGCATGTTGTTCTGAGTGGCATGGTGAGCGAAATCTCATGTTGTCTTGCTCCGAGCCACCCTGGATGGGAATCATCGCTTTGTCCAGTCTCTCCATGTGGCAGACACGCCCCACATGCTAGCTGTTTAGTAACCATCCTGGCTTATCAGAGCAACTGTCTTGTCTCACCAGCACAGTGCTGGTATTCAAGTCACCTTCATCTGACCCACTGGCAATTTGGATATGCCAACGTGAAGCCAGAAACTGCTTTCTTTAAGTGAAAAGTTTCTTAATAAGGAAAAAAATCATATGCGGAGGTCACTAAGATCTATGGTAAGAATGAATCTTCTATCCATGAAACGGCGAAGAAGGAAAAAGAAATTGAAGCCTAGTATATATGGGGTTCCATACTATCTGCAGTTTCAGGCATCTACTGGGGGTACTGGAAAGTATGCCTGCTGATAAGGGGGACTACTGTGCATCTCTTGACCCACTTTGGATAGCACCGCCCAGAATGACCAACACTTCTGATGCTGTTAATTGATGGAAAGACTGCTGCTTCTTTTGTTTCCTAGAAACACTGAAGCCTGTAAATGTAGCAAAAACAACCAGCAAAAAAGAAATAAAACAGAGTCCATACTCAGTGACAAATCAATGTAAAAAACCCCACAAGAACCAAAACCCTCAATCTAGACATCACGAAGATCGCATTTGAAATAAGACCATCAAATATCAGTCTCCCTCCTATTCACCTGGCAGATAAGCAGTCAGAGGCAAACAAATTCACAGCCAAATTTAACGCAACCTTTTCCCGCCCTCTTTTAGCCCCATCTCTGCCTGTGCCCTTCTAGGAGCTGGGTTTTCTCCTGCCTGCCACTCCTCTCCCACACATGTAAGCAGAGCTGGAGAAACAGGGACCAGAGCTGGGAGCTCTAAACAGCAAGCCTCAGACATCACTTTGGTAGCAGGAAGTACCACAGAAGTCTGAGGTTTCACGCCCGACTGCCTTCTCCATACATACAAAATCCTCCCAGCAGCGCTGTGCCCAGAAGATGTTTACTACCTAAGCGCACAGTCAATCACCCCTCAAAGAAACATGCTCCCCGCTGGGACTATGCCCACCACTAGAGACAGAGAAACCGTACCCTCCATGGCTGATGCCCAATGCTGTGATGCCTTTTGCTGTCTTCTGGCAGTTGGCCTTTGGCAAAGTACCTGATGAACCCAAATGCGTGTCAGTTTCATGGGGACTCAGAAGGGCCTGGAATGAGGGGTGAGGGGTGAGGGTGGGGGAGGACCTATGCCTTAGAGAAACGAGGCTTGCCACAAAGCTAGTCTTGTGACAGCAATGGCTGCTCTCTCCTGTCACTCCTATCACCCTTACCTGTTCTCTTTCTAGAAAGCACAGGCCACACAGCTGGGAGGGCCTCAGGTCCCGCTCTTTTCCATTCTGCAGGTGAGAGAATGTATGTTTAGAGAAGGTTGGCAATCTGTCCAAGTTTACAGGGCTTGTTTGTGATGGCAGAGCTGGGCCAAACCCAGGACTGCTGTCCAATGTAGATTTGCATGAGCACGGGTGTTACAGTGCAAAAAAATGCTGGGTTTCAGTCCTAGAGTTGCTATTCACTGGTTAGTGACCTTAGGGGAAATAATATTTACCTACCTATGCCTTCTCATGCTTTCATGTCTTTAAACTAGACCACAAATATAACTACAGCTCACTACATGGTGATACAATTGTGATGTTTTATGGCTCTTATAGGAATATGATTTGAGCTCTTTGTACCAATCACACTTCACGAAGCACACTCAAGTCTCTTTCATGTGCTTAAAGTCCATTAGATGGATTCTTACTCATCTCTTCAGACCCAGTTTGCTGGTATCTTCTTCAGGGCCTCCCTGCCCTCCTAGATGTAATGAGGTGCCCAGATTCCCCCTACACATCTATCTTCACACTACAGCATAATCATCCTGTGTGCCTTTTCCCTCATTCGGTTATATGTCTCAAGAAAATGGACGATGTCTTCATCATCTTTGTATTTCCAACACCTAGCGCAATTAATTCTTGGCCCACAAGAAGTGAATCAATGAATGCTTATCGAATGAAAGTAGAAGTGAACAAGATCACTAAGGGATAGGGGCAAACTCGAGGTGAATACACCTTCTTCCTTTGGCTTGCTGTATTAGTAGGAGTTCTCCAGAGAAACAGAACCAATAAGATACGTACAGACAAGCAAAAGATTTATCATGGAAAGTGGTTCATGCAATTATGTAGGTGGCACAGTCCCAAGACACGCCCTCTACAAGCCAAGCAGGAGAAGCAGAAAAGCTGGTGGTATAATTCAGTCCAAGGCCAAAGGCCTGAGAACCTGGGGTGGGGGCCACTGGCATTAAGTCCTGGAGCCCAAAGACCCAAGAACCAGGGTCTTTGATGGAGAAAAGGGCAGATGGGTATCCTAGCTCAATGAGACATCAGATTTGCTCATCCTCCACCTTTCTCTTCTACTGGACCCTCCATGAATTGGACAATGACTGACACATTGGTGAGGGCAGGCCATTTTTACTCAGGCTCCTAACTCCAATGCTAATCTCTTCTGGAAACCCTCACAGACACACCGAGAAGTAGTACTTTACCACCCACCTAGACATCCTTAGCCCAGTTAGGTTAACACATGAAATTAACCATCACAGTTACAGATCTTAAAATGACATTACCAGGCTATCTTCTCACCTGCAAGTCTTCCTATGAGGTGTATTTCCAGGTAACCCACCTCCCTCAGCTCTGAGCACCTCAGACAAAGGAGTCCTCATCTCCACCCTGTAGTCATGTGGCCTGTAATAATTTTTCTCAAGTATTTTTAAATGCTATTATTTGAAGGTTTCTAGGTATTTTAAATCCCCCACAAAAATAAAAGAGAAGAAGGCCTTTATCTCGCTATTTCGTTTAACAACAGGACCCTGAGGATGCAAAGAGATAGAAACTGTCATGTAATTAACTGGGCACAGGAGAATTTCTTACCAAACTGGAACTTGTGACTGCTGCCCATCTCAAGAATACCGAGGGAATCAGTATTGGGTGAGTCTGATTACCAAAAGCTGTTGGATAGGAGATGCTCCCATACCTGACTCATGGTGAACCCATGTTACATGGCACAGAGACATCCCCAAGGGCCATAATGAACTCCAGGCAGAAAAAAATAGCTTTAAAATATTATTTGCCATCGCAATGAGAACAAAAAGCTGTCACTTTTTTGAGCCCCTTGTCATGTACTGCATCTTTTAGGATAAATGCCACAGGATTTAGAATTGGAGCAGTCCTGGGAAAGCATTCTGGCTGCCAAAACTATGAAAGAAAGAGAGACAAGCATGAATCAGGGCCCAGGCAACCTGTTGCTCCCAAATGAATCATTTCCTCTACCTTGAACTCTTCCACCACCATCCCACCCTTCCATTTTCCCCTTCCTTGCTTCTTCTTTTAACAAACTCCTCCTCACCCATCTAGACTCAATGCTGGCATTATCAGCCCAGGAAATCTGTCAAGCACCCCTAGCCCAAGTCAAACAGTCTTTCCTCCAAGACTTCTAATAAATCAGAAATTACCTTGGGCTGGAACTATCTTTCTCTTTGTTGATTCTCCCACTGGATTATGAGCTCCTTGAGTGCAGAAAGTTTGCCCTTTTTAACTTTTTATCCTCAGAACCTATTATGAAATTCCATGCCTATAACTTCTAGCACAGCATAGATATAAAATAAAGGTTCAGTGAATGAATGAGTGAAATGAATAACGAATTCCCTTAGTCTATACAGGACAGACTGGCAAATTAATCATAAACAGAAGAAATTGGGGAACAGGACTAGGAAGGTGACATTTTCCTGTTTCCATAAAATATTTCAGGATCTCCAAAGAAGAAGAGCTTGAGAAATACGTGTAACTTTTATTATTTGCTTGGTATAGACATTAAAAAGTATATACATGTTTACATTTTTAATGGGCCAGCTAGAGACCATATAATCTTCCCGAATTCCTTCTCTAAAATGAAATACCCTTAAGTAGGTCATGACAGGAAAATTTATCTCAGTGGTCAGGTCCTCTTGCAGTGGTGGCAACTATAAAAATGCCCTTTTCTGGATGTGGTAAGCCAGGGTGGCTTGGGATGGTCTGGGAAAACACCATCTACACACCAACCACCTAGACATTCACGTGGTTTATTAGTGCCCTATGTGGATCTCAAAATATCTTCTATGGGAGTTAGTTCCATGTTTACCCTAGAAAAGAAAAGCAAAATCTTCCCTTCAGGGTTTCCTTCGCATGCAATTAGAATACTTCTGGGGTACTCAATATCTGAAAATTTATTTTAGCTACCAATGGTGACGCAAGAATAAGGAAGTAGAAGCCCTTTAGATATTAAACTTCCATAATACCTTTTAAATAAATTCAATTTTGCAAATCTTCAGTTTATGCCCAGGTCTTCCGGGACATACCAAACAGATCAAAGTAAGTATCTGTGAGCAAACCGTCATGGGGGGCACCCTCAGGGGCAGGCTAGGATACTCAAGAACAGGTCTTGGGTGCTTTGTCCTCCCTTCAGGCTTCCCTACATCACTCATTCTTTCTGGAAAGCACGCCGGCAGTGTAGTTCACCAGAACAGTGTTCTCATCCAGCATACTCACTTCCTAGTGCATGGGTGAAGGAATTTACTGAACCTCTCCGAGCAGTCATTCCTCATGCCTATGGCAACCAGCCTTCAGGATAACCCCAGTGCTATCCTGTCCAACCTCCTGGTTTTCACACCCCTGTCTAGTTCCCTCTTGCATCTTACATGGTCAACCTCTATGACTCAGCGTATGGAAGAAGTGATGGTAAGTCACTTCTCAAATTAGGTTTTGAAAGACTGCGGCCTCTGCCTTGGGTGTCCTCTCTCTCTCTCACTCTTTCTCTCTCGGTCCTGTCACTCACCCTGGGGAAGCCATGTTGTGGTCAGCCCAGGGAGGTGCTCACAGGTCAAAGAGCTGAACCCTTCTCCAACAGTCACGGAGTGAGCCTAGACGCGGAATTTTCAGCACCCCAGTCAAGCCTTCAGAGACAGCAGACCCAGCCAACAGCCCCACTGGAACCACATGTACCACTCAGCTAAGCCACACGCAGATACTTGGTCCTTACAAATTATGTATGATCGTGAACTTGTATTGTTTTAACCTGCTAAATTTTGGGGGTCATTTGTTATGCAGCAGTAGATAACTACTACAATGCCTCTTATTCAAAGTTACAGTAAGGGATAGAAATAATACATGTCAACAGCTCAGCATATGGTTGGCACATTTTAATAGCTCAAACAGTAGCTATAGAAATTACCATTATATCGCTAATAATCATTATATTCCAATGGATACTTATTGTCTTATTGTTAATTACATATTATAAATAACAACTAATGATATTTTATCATAGATTTATCACAATGTTTTTCTGTGGGAAAGAAGTGATTAGAAGAAGCATCAGTCTTACTGACAGAATTCTTTTTCATGTGTTGTTAGCGCAAGGCTGAATCTTAGCACCTGCCGGGCTCGGTGGCTCAGCCTGTAATCCCGCGCCTTTGGAAGGCTGAGGTGAGTGGATTGCCTGAGCCCGCGGGTTCGAGACCTGCCTGGGCAGCGAGACCTCATCTCTACAACAAATCAAAAAATCAGCCAGGCGCGGTAGCGCATGCCTATAATTCCAGCTCCTTGGAAGGCTGAGGCAGAAGGATCGCCGGAGCCCAGCGGGTTGAGGCTGCGGTGGCCGGGAGCGGCCACTGCACTCCAGTCTGGGCGACAGAGTGAGACTCCAACTCAAAAAAAAAAAATCTTAGCACCTACAGTTCTAAATTGCAGATACCCCCTGATATCAAGCATTCTCAGAAACTGGATTTTTTTTTAGCAAGTATTTAAAAGGTAATTAAATAGGAAAAAAAGAAACACTGTGCTTTCTGACCAACAAATACTTTAAAATGATGACGACCTCTCCTTTGCCATCACCTCACTTCATGAGAATCCCTCACTCACAGGCCCATTTTGGATTACAGCCCCGGACAAAACCTCCTGACTCTGAATTATGACAGATGGCTCAGTGGCCTTAAGCAAGTTACTTCACCTCTCAAAGCTTCGGCTTGGCCACATGTGAAAATAGGAGAAGTGGTATCTATCTCAGGGCGTCATTTTGAGGATTAAATAAGATAATGAAGTAAAATATTGGGAAGAGTGCAGTCAAGTGGTCAATGAACGTGTGCGATTATTAGAAACATGTTCTGCTATGTGTCAGGAATTACCATTATACTCATTTTAGAGATGAGGTCATCAAGACGCCTCACTGTCAAAGATTTGCTCGAGCTAAGGGGAAAGCCACCCCTATCTCCAGCCTTCTGACTTTCTAAGTACAGTCCTGAATGGAATGGAGCCCTTTTGGGATCTACACAGGTTGCAGTGAATACATGTTTTCAAAAATTGCCCTGTGTATAAACTATGGTGACAGGAACCAGAAAGTGATTGCCTCTGGGTAGAAGTGTGGGGTCAGGGATGGGGTAGGATTGACTGGAAAGGGGTGAAAAGGAACTTTCTGGAATGATGGAAATGTTCTATAACTTGCTTTAAGTTCCACCAGCAGACATGATAGTTAAAACTGATGGAACTGAACACCTATAATTCACCTATGTCGGTTCCAGTACTTTGGGAGGCTGAGGCAGGAGGATTGCTCAAGCCCAGGAGTTCGAGACCAGCTTGGACAACTTAACGATACTTTCTACAAAAACAATAAAAAAATTAGCCAGGCGTGGTGGCGCATGCCTGAAGTTCCAGCTACTCAGGAGGGAGAGGAGGAGGATCACCTGAACCCAGAAGACAGAGCTCCAGCCTGGGTGACAGAGGAAGCCCCTGACTATTAATCGATTAATTCAACCAAAATATTACCTTATAGATTAAAAAAATCTTTGCTACCCTGTCAGACCTCAAGCCCATCCTCCTCTTCCTCCCTCCATATATCTCCCCCTCCATAAGGACAGTAGCTCAGGGTGGGTGAATAGGCATAAAAACTACACTCCCCACCCCCAGAATCCCAAAACCATATAGGAATCAACAGGGCAAAGGAAAGTGCACTCCTAAGGGGCCCCCAGACAACCTCCTACCCCTCTCAGACAGAGGTGGTCAGGGCCCGCTCTC
Organism: Carlito syrichta; assembly: GCF_000164805.1. Taxonomy (NCBI): domain Eukaryota; kingdom Metazoa; phylum Chordata; class Mammalia; order Primates; family Tarsiidae; genus Carlito; species Carlito syrichta. The sequence continues at coordinate 542,749 of NW_007248731.1, read as the reverse complement.
CAGAGACATGCTCTAAGCCACCCACGTGGGCTATTGCCCCACCTACATGGGCAGAGACAGAGAGTCTCAGTCCCTTGGCTGCCAACCGAGCACCTTGGACACACAAATTCACCTGGGAGGACAGGGTGTGTGGAAGGGTCAGGATCCTTCTTTAAACAGAGCGGAAAAATATCCTATGTGCAGGTTCCGCAATAACTCAAAGTTACTCCAACTGCAACTCCCACTCCCATCCCACCTGCCTGCTGGTGAAATGTGCAGAGGGTCTCAAGGTGAGTTGAGGGTCCTGCATTTAGGCTGGATCTGTGCCAGTGTGGGGGTGGGTGGTTGAGTATGGAGTTTTTCCCCCCAGTTAAAATAAAAGCCTCTTTGGAAGAATAGAGAAATATAAGCCCTAGGAGAAACACTTTTTCCTTCCCTAAATCTGTGGGAGAATGGGGTAATAGCTGACCTTGAGCATTCTGAAGGACGCCCAGAGACCTCTGCAACCCCTGTTCATGAGGGCCACGGGCTAAGGGTGGAGACTGGGTGGTCAGCGAGGTCTACTCACAGCCACGTGGCTCATTCTCGACAAATCCTTGACTCAGCAGAATTTAAATCACTATGTGCCACTGGGCTTCCCAGAGTCCTGGCAAGTAGTGAAAACCATGTGTGTTAAAATCCATGATGCCAAGGAGCAAGAACAAGAATGCCAGTGCTAGAAGGGACCTTGAGAACTCTCCTCTGCACCCACCTCATGTTCCGACAGAGAATGCAGCCCCTGATGAGATGGTCTAACACACACGAGGGCACTTCCAGAGGAACCAGTGTGCTCTGTTGCTTTGATTCTGTATCCAAAGGCATCTGTTCCAGGAGGGAAAAGCTTTCAGGCAGCATCTCTCCAGGGCACAGGTGTCTGTGGGCACACCTGTCTCCTGTCTCCACCTCAGGAAGGGAGCGCCTTCTGAGGCAGGGCCATGCTCAGAAACCATCACTGGCCCCACAAAGCTCCAAACACGGTCAATACCCTCATGTGAGTTCAAAGAGACACACTCACCGCTCTGTCACTCCTCAAAGAAACAAAAGCAAAAAAACCCCAAACAAAAAAAACCATTCAGGTACTTTCCCTTTTACGTTCTCACAGCATTCTGCTCCTACCTCCGTTTCCAGCACTTTCTACAGAGTCAAAATTGTATAAATACCTGTCTCGTCCCCTGGACTGTGAGTAGCTTGCGGAGACAGACTATTCATCTCCGTCACAGTTCAAGAAATAGCTGCTGAATCTCTGACTAAATAAATGAGTATGTTCATTTCTAAAGGGGCAACGCTGTAACCTGAGAGAGAATAAAGGACCCCTGGATGGTAATCCAAAGGGTCTGCAGGTCTGTTGCCAGCTGGCTGTGTGGCCTTCAACGACTTCCTTCACCTCTCTGATCCTTAGTTTCCTCACCGCCAAAGTAAAGGGGGTGGGCTTGAAGATCTCTGAGTTCCCTTTCAGCTGTGGTATCCTAGGACTGGGACACTGGGGTGGGCCAGTGAGAGAAGAGACAAGAAACAAGCTGGTCTTCACGTGCTGTCCCTTCCCCCAGCCCCCACATCACATCCAGAGGTGCAGATGCCACCGGCTGACTGTACCCAGAGTCCCCAGGAAGAGCAGTAGGAGAGCTCACTGGGAAGGCGAGGTGGCAGACAGCAAGCGAGCTGGGGGCACCACCCTCCTCGTGGGAACCACCAGGGAAGGGACATCAAAGGGGCGCAAAGAGTCCAACGGCCTTCTGCGGGCTGCAGGCCATCGGTGTGAAAGGGAGGCCAGCCGCTCTGCCGGCATCAAAGCCACCAAAACGCCTGTGGATCAGGAAAGGATTACGCGCTTGGGTCCCACCTACGATGCTCCTCTCACAGTTTCCCTGCACACCAGTCCCAGGCAAGAATTCTTGGCAGGTAAACAGGTGATTATCAGGCCGGTTCAGGAAGAAACCGGCAGCAACAGGAGCTGGGTCTCTGCCCAGCACATGCACTTTCTTCCTCCGGGCCCCCTGGCTCGGCCTCCTCCCTCGGAGAGCTGTCACCTCGTGGGGAGGGCACATCAGCACCAATCCCTCATCCACAGATTTCTCCGGGGCGGGGGGAGTGTCCTGACGGTGGGAACCTCATCTCCTCAGCAGCAACGAGGTGAACCTGGCATGAGAAATCAGACTCAGAAGTTGAGCTGGCAACACATCTGACGGGGGCTGGCGGCCAGAGACAACAACACGGGCCGCGCAGAGTCACAAATGGCAGAGCACACCAGTCAACAAAGGGGGCCCCTGTGTTTTCTGGCCTGTTCTCTGAGGCCAGCTCATTTCACCCAGTCATAACACGGGTTTTGACAAAAGCTCAGAGCTGGGAAATGAAGCTTTTGTGTCTTGTCCCCCAGGTTATAGGTATTTTTATTGGAAGGCGCCTTCTTTCCTGGGGCGAATATTTTATTTTTTTCTTTGAGTGAGTGGCCCAGAAAGCAGAAGAAGGAGGAGATTTTTTTTTTTTTTTTTTTTTTTAAGAGTCGTAGGGGTACATGTAAAGATTTGTTTCATAAGGAAGTTGCGTGAAGGTGAGGTTCGGGCTTCTGGCGAGTCCTCTCCCCACCTGATAGTGGACGTGGTACCCAGCAGGTGTATGCCCCTTGTCCCCCTGCATCCCTCCCTCCCTCCCTCCTGTAGCGATGCCCAGTGTCTGCTGTCCCCACCTTTGAGCCTATGTGCCCAACATTTAATGCCTGCTTATGAGTGAGAACACACCGTATTCATTTCTTGTGTCTGGGATCGTCCAGTGAGAATGATGGCCTCTAGCTGCATGCGAGTTGCTGTGGAGACCTTGATCTTGTTCTTCGCTATGGCTGCATAGTATTCTCTCGTGTATATGTACCACATTTTCTTTATCCGGTCCACTCTCACACGGACATGGTTGGTTCCGTGTTTTTCCTATTGTGAATGGTGCAGGTGACTTTATGGTAGAGCGATTTATGTTCCTCTGGGTATATTCCCAGGAGTGGGATTGCTGGGTCGAGTGGTAGCTCGGTTTTAGTTGAGAAATCTCCACACTGCTTTCCACAAAGGCCGAACTACCTCACATTCTCACCAACGGTGTAGAAGCATTCCCTTTTCTCCAAGGCCTTGCCAGCACTGTTGTTTTTTGACTTTTGAACGACAGCCAACCTGACCAGTGTAAGATGGTTTTAATTTGCACTTCCCTGATGATTAGTGAAGCTGAGCATTTTATCATGTTCTTTGGCTGCTTGGATGTCTTCCTTTGAAAAGTGTCTGCCCATGTCCTTTACCCACTTTTTAATGAGGTTATTAGTTGTTGTTGTTTTTTCTGTCCATTCATCTGAATTCCTTATAGATCCTGAATGTTAGGCCTCTGTCAGATGCATAGCTTGCAAATATTTTTCCCATTCTGTAAGCTGTCTCTTTACTCAAGAAGACTAGAAAAAAGGAGGGTGGGGATTCTTAACCACAGGAAAGTCCCTATGAGGGACAGAAAGGCAAGTCAAGAAACCTGCCCCAACAAGAAGCCAACTCAACCAAGAAATTCAAAGTGAAGTTGGGCTCAAAAGTACAGATGTTCCTTTTTGGACTTCAGCAAAGAAAGGACAATGTAAGGCTATTTTTTTTTTTCTTTAGAATGCAAACAGTATCCAAGTTGGAAGGGCCTTTGGTCCAAACCCTGTCTAATACATAAATCCCTTCTACAATATCCCCAACCAGTGTTAACCCATTCTCTGCATCCTCATTTCTGGATCAGGAAGACGACTACTTGCCCTACCCACTTTGGGAAAGCTCTCATCATTGGAGGCTGAAACTTGCAATCCAGAAATGTCTACCCATTTTTCATCATTTCATACAACATAAACCTAATTCTTAGGCTATCGATTATCGTTGAGATATTGGAGGATGGTCCTTGTATTTTCTCTTTCCAGGTTTAGAAAACCTAAAAATCATAAACCAAAATACCTCCCCATCCTGACTGTTTTCCTCTGGGCACATGCCAGTTCATTTTTATTTCTAAAGTCTCTAGTGGCACCCTTTGGAGCTCTGGCCCCTGGCCCCTTTATATCAATGGTCTGGTAAGACAAAATGACAAACATGCCGCTAACATTAGTAGAAGACACGATGTTCAGGTTTGTGAACCTGTGGATGACAGCAAATAGACATTTCTTTTGAAGTCTGACCCTGCTAGATGGGAACAGCATGGCTATGCCTCTTTGGGGGTTCTCTATGCCCATCGTGACTACAGTGGACATGTCACACTGTAGGCTGGGGGATTCTATAACCCAAATCTGACTCTTTTCACACTCATTATTTCCAGGCTAAACATTCCTCCATGCTCTTCTTGCACACTGGGTTGTCTGAGTCCAAGTGCAGAATTGTACATTTTTCCCTAGTAAGCACCCTCTGGTTTGATGTCCTCCAAGCAGCTTGAGACATCTGAGTTTAGATTGCATCACCACCCTCCCAAACATCATGTCTTCTACCCATTTGATCAGGATGGATGCCATCATCATCTAACCAAACCACCGATCCAAAGGTTGAATGGAACAGGTCAGGGGCCAGGGCTCTAAAGGATGCTACTGAGCCTTCTTTGCAGCCTAACATGTCAAGGAATCAGTGTTTTCCGGTGCTGTCTCATACACAGTCCTCCTAGGCTTCACATCCACACTCTTCAGTGTGATCTGGCCTTTGTAAAGTTGTTCATCCTTCCTAAAAACAGCAATTTGCCTTTCCAAGACACACCCTTGTTCCAACCTTCCCTCCTGTGACTAGAATGCTCTTCTCTTGTCTGTTCGCCTGGTGAACTCCTACACATTTTTCAGGTCTCAGCTCAAAGTTTCCCTTGCTGCGATGCCATTCTCTTCTCCATGTGTGGAAGTAGGTGTTCCTGGAGTATCCTGAATTACCCTCTCCGATAGGCCCAAACCTACTGAGCTGCAACTGCCTGCCTGTCCTTGGAAGACCAGGATCAGAAAATGTGTGGTGCATCTGCCATTTTCCCCTCTTCTACCCTCACTCACGGAAGAGGGTGTTAATCAATCACTCCATCCAGCCGGTTCAGTGGCTCATGCCTGTAATGTCAACACTTTGGGAGGCCAAGGTGGGAGGTTCATGTGAGCCCAGGAGTTTGACACCAGTCTGGACAACACAGTGAGACTTCATCTCTACAAATATTTTTTTAATTGGTCAGGTGTAGACATACCTGCCTTGAGTCCCAGCTGCTTGGGAGGCTGATGCAGGAGGACTGCCTGAGTCCGGGAGTTGAGGGCTATGGTGAGCCATGATTGTGCCACTGTACTCCAGCCTGGGCAACAGAGACCCAGACATTAAAAAAAAAAAAAAAAAAAGCAATTTAAATGACTGTGTCCTGATAAAGCCTCCGAATCCTTCCCAACACAACACTCTAGGTAGCCACCATCAATTAATTGACTGGCTTTAACAGTCAAGTTGAAACCCTGTACACATTTCCCACACTTACCTTTGTATTAATAGGCCAGCAAAGTCTGTGGCATAAAATTAACTTGATAAAGTTCTGCTGAATGAAGGACTTTGTTTACCGGGGAGCTAGCATTTAGAAATGAATTTTTCCATGTACATATAAGATCCTTATGTACAAAACAACTCTGGTAGAGACAAGAGGTAGCCATTTGCACTGATTGTGAATAGTATTAGAGAATGATAATTGAGCATTAAGAACTTTTTCCGCCTGACTCTGAGCAGAGCTCTCCAAAAAGGCTGCCCTGATTGGTCTTGGTGTCCACAGCCCTCATCTGATACACATACATGCAGGGCCTTAGCAACCTGGAACCAATTTGACTGCCTTCCTGGCTTTATGTATCCTAAATAGCCATTAGCTGATAGCAATTTTAGGAGGTCTGAATGCCAGGGTTGAAAACGGGTCTGCCAAAGTTTTATCTGTAAGAAATCTGTATTATGAAGATTGCTTCCCCATGGAACGCTCTTCAGAGGCAGTGCCTGAACCCAAAAGAAATTCCTGAAGAAACTCATTTATTATCACACTCTAGTGTTGCTACAGACTGCCCGGGGGGTGAATCTAGAGGCAGCTGTGCTTATATGAAGGTCGAATAAGGGCCAGCAGCATCACTGACTATTATTAATTATGTTGTAATTAGTCTTCTTCATGTATCTCTACCTAGGAACAGGATATTCTAGGTCTTCCATGTCATCTAGTCTCCAACATTACTCTTGAAGTCATAACTGGCACAGAACAGAACTTGTTGATGAGGGAGGATAAGAAAATTAAAATAATTTGTATGCCTAACCCTGAATTGTACCCCACATCTTCAAAATAAAAAAATTAAAAGGAAAAAAAGAAAATGAAAATAGAACAGTCTCCTTCCTTCTCATAAGTAACTTTCAGAGGTCTAAAGAATTCCTAGTACTATATCCAAACCACGTTCTGGGGACTTGTGAGGATGCTTTGTAAACTGGAAGTGGCTAGTGGTACTTGGCTAGAGGTAGGTGATCAATAAATGTTTATTGGATGGATGGACGGGTGGATGGATATGCAACTTCATCTATAGCATAGCTAGAAAACCAGATATTCTATCTCTTGATTAAACTGCTTAGAAACCAAAAAGAAAGAACCTGGCATGATCAACAAAGAGCCAACACTTCAAAGAGAGCTCAAATTGAGTCATAAGTAAACTTACTAGATTCAAATTCTTCCACAGGCAAAATCTCTTTTAAAATAATCTAAAAAATGATAAAGGAAGACTTTGAGTTTAGCCATCAGGGCTAATTATGATGATTGATTTGGACGTATTTGCATACAGCATGACTTCCACAGTGGTACTGCAGGAACACACAGCCCTCTCTACTCAGGCAGAGTCCTGGGTTTTTTTCCCCAGCAGGGAAACTATTGCCCCATCAGCTTCTAAACATATTATTGGTCACCTCCAGCTGGAAGAGGTCCCATGAGAAGAATAGTTTGGCCATTAGACATTTCTAGATTTTGCTCTGAGTAAAGGGCTCCAAACTTTCCATGCTTATTAATTCCCTGGCATCACTTAATCAGCAATACTAATAATAATAGCTGACATTTATTGGACTGAGTTTGAACCAGGCATTGTTCTCAGCATTATACAAGCGTCATCCCATTTAACTCTTAGGAGAGCCTTTATATACTACAATCATTGCCCACATTTCACAGATGAGGAAGCAGCATAGAGGTGGTCCATTATTTCCTGTCACCCCAGCTAAGACATGGTAGAATTCACCCTGAATTCACACCCAGCAACCCATCCTCCTGACAACTGAAACCCTCCACCAAGTGAGTGTGCTCCACGTCATCTTCATAAAGGACAGATCCACCCTCTCTTCATCTTACTTGGGCATCCCCACTCCAGCCCACTCACCCCACTACTACAACAAAAACCAAGACAAGGTAGATAACTGAGTTTCTTTACCTTGTTCTTATGCTGGTTCTTCTTTTTCTCCCCAGCTCTGCAATTAGTATCCCCCAGGTCTGTCCTGAGGAAAGTTCTATGATGATGTTTTCTGTGGTCAAATAAGCTTGGAAAGTGGTGGATTAAACAGCTAAACAACATCTCTTCACTATAAGACTCCTCGAGGTCTTCATTTGTTGATGTGCATTATACATCAGAAGCAGACCAGGATACAAGGTATAGAGCTTTGTAAACCCAACTGACTAGAGAACCCTTTTGTCACAGAACACCTTGAAGTCTCACAGAACACACATGAAAAATGCTGCCAGAAGCATTATTCACAACAGCAAAAACATGGAAATAACCATGCTGCCCATTGAAAGAGGAGTGGATTTTAAAAAGTGGTACATATACATGATGGAATATTACGCAGCCATAAAGAACAACAAAATTATGAACTTTGCAGCAAATTGGATGGTCTTAGAATCTATAATACTGAGTGATCTATCACAGAAACAAAGAACTGAGTATCACATGTTCTCACTCATAAGTGGACCTTGAACAACTATAGTAATACTATAAGAAAGGGATTGGCAGTAGTGGGAAACTGCCGGGGGGCGGGGCATACCTCATAAACAAGGCTACCTGCATAATGAACATTTGTATACCTAACCCTGATTGTACCCCACATCTTTAAAATTAAAAATTTTTTTTTTAAATGTTGCCAGAAAAAAAGCTGATCCCCATATCTGTGGACCTTGGCCTTTATCTCAGAGAACAGATTGTCTCCCATTTGTCTAAAGTTCTCTCTAAAGTATACACAGGCTTTTATGTCCACCTCATCTCCACTTGCTCCCTCTCATAAGCCCTGTTCTTTTGGCAAATCACAACAGAAAACATCATCCATAATAGGAGCAAAAGAGGGTTTTTTTTCCTTTATAATTTCATTTTATAATTTTCAAGTGAAATTTAGTGCCAGAAATTATTAATCATAGCACAAGAGTTTCCTTTCACCAGAGGACAGGAACTAAGTAATCTGGCTGAGTTTCCTTTCTTTGCCTACCTTTTTAGTAGGAGGTAATTTTAAAATAATATACATTAAAACATAGAAGATAGATAAAGTTTTACTCAAAGCTTGCATTCCTGCTCAAATGCAAGACCTGATTCTTTCCAAGTTCCTGGAGCTTCTATTCCTCCTTCCTCTGTTTATTTTATTTTAAAATAAATTGTCTTTTCTTTTTTTTAGATTAGAAAATATAGTTTATTTAGAAGGCAAATTAGAGAGAGAGAGAGAGAGAGATTCACTTCCCCAAGGTAGGGGAGGAGTCCAAAGCCAGGAAACATGGCGGCGGCCATAGCTCCAAAAGCACATGGCCACACCAGAGTCTAATGAGGCAATGGTACTATAAATTGCCCTTTCAAAGTAAGTTTTAATATTTTAGGCTGTCAAACCCTTTAGAGAAGGAATGAATTAATTGGTTAATTAATAAATGAAGTTGGCTGGGCATGGTGGCTATAATCCCAGCACTTTGGGATGCCGAGGTGAGAGGATTGCCTGAGCCCACAGGTTTGAGACCAGCCTGGGCAACTTGGCGAGACCCCGTCTCTATAATAATAAATCAAAAAATTAGCCGGACATGGTGGTGTGTGCCTGTAGTTCTAGCTACTTGGAAGACTGAGACAGAAGACTGAATCCCGCAGGTTGAGGCTGCAGTGGCCGTGAGCGTGACAGAGCCTGGGTGATAGAGTGAAACTCCAACTCAAGAATGAAAAAAATGATGATAATAAATAAATAAATGAAGTTATTCAACAAAGAGATGCCCAGAGCCTGCGATATGACTGGCTTCACACACCACAGTGACTGGACAGACAGTGACTTGAGCCTTCATGGAGTTCATGGTCTCATGAGGGAGAGTGACAAGAAATGAGCACATGACGAGGCAACAGTAAAAAAAAGAACTGTGAGGAAGGTCTAATAGTGCCCGTGAAGAGAGAGAGTGACCAGGGCTGCAGATGTGGTGGAGAGGACTCCACTGTGAGGTGTTCTGGAAAGAGGGAAGGATGAAGGATCAACAAGCCTGGCACGAAGAGCACAGTCAGCCGAGGCCACACCCACAGAGTCCTGTAAGCCAGGCCGCGATGGGGATTTCAACCCTGAGCCTGTGAGCAAATGGCAGCCGCTAAGGAGATTTGAAGGAGGAAGGCTCATGATCAGATTTCTGCTTTTGAAAAAAAAAAATCATTCCAGCTACAATGTGGTGAATAGATTAGAAGGGGACAGAAAACAAAAATGTACAAAGACAGTCAGGAGGCTGCTGTGAGCTGCAGGGCTCAAATCTGTTAAGCAAATAACAATTAGGTCTATTTCCAATCAGTTCCTCATTGCCAGGGAATGGTAATGGTGTTCTCAAAGCAGAAGGGAGATAAAGGAACGTGAAAAGGTTTGAAAATGCTAAGGGGTGCCTGGAAATGAAGCATTCGCAAGCATTCTCCATGAGTCCTGGAAGACTTCCTTCATTCTCCTGGGTCTCCCCGCAGGCGGACCCCACTACGCACTGCAAGCTGGCAAGGAAGGGTAGCAAGGCCTTCCCGGAGTGCCCAAGGCCACGCCATCTGCCCACGCTCTGGCTGTGTGCCACAGCAGGGTAAGTAAGCAGATGTCAAGGAGAAAAAGGCGGCACGAAATGGAGCCAGATGCCAGAGAGGTCCTTGGAGGAAAGCACTCTGGAAGCACTATTCACCTCAGGAGGGATGCTTCTGCGGTAAGAATCCAGGCTTGAGGGCAGCAAAAGCTTTACATTTACCCACAGGCAACCTGCAAAGCCTCACCTGGGCGTCTCAGCAAGGAGCGTCTTTGTCTTGCTTGACATGTTCTTACTAATTCAACAGACAGTTATAAACTTTGACAGTATACATCAAATGGGCATGGTCTCGTTCATTGACTGTCCCCCCTCATCACAAAACGTCTAATACATTGTTTCTTCTGAATGCAAGAGCCGATACCTTTTCCTCTTTAAATTGAAAGTCTAAACCTTCCCTTAAAAAAGAAAAGTCAATATCCCTAAATTTTCCCTAGAAATAGTAAAGAAAAATAGGGATGGCTCTTCCAGCCTGCAGGAAGAAGCCCTGCTGTTTGCTGAGTCTTCAGCCACACTCCAGGGAGCATTTCTGGCGTCCTCCCATGGGCCTCACTATCCCCTTCCCACAAGTTCCTCCTCACCACCCCCCTCCCGGGCCAAGCCTTTCTCACATAAATGAGGGAAGAAGAAAAAGTTTAGGTTGCGATGTATTTCGCTCTCACCACATGTCAGATTCTACCCTAGTGCCTTATACACACTGTTCCTCAATCATGGCATCAGGTGGTATGCATTATCCCTGTCATTCAGATAAGGAAACTGAGGTTTGGATTCAGCAATCTGGCTTAGTCGCACATTGAGGGGCAGAGCCACAACTGGAATCCATGTTGACCTGCCTCCAAAGACCAAGTTTTTCACCACGATGGCCGGCCACCCAGAGGAATTTAACTCTTCTCCCAGAGGAATTTTTCTTTCCACTTTGGGCAAAGTTATTAACACTTTGGGTCTTGGTAGCTGCTTATGAACAAAACTGAAGGCCACCGCCCTTTCCACAACACCAAGCATCCAAAGGGAAATGGTTCTGCCTCGCTAGAAAATCAAAAGTTGGACATCTAGAAGAGAGAAGTCAGCACTAATCCTTGTGTGCTGCCATTTTCTAAGACAATTTTTTTTCAGAAGGAAAAAATTACATATGCATACCAGGTAGAGTCTTTTAAAATGCTATATTCAAGGCTGAGACAGGAGGATTGTTTGAGTCCAGGAGTTCGAGGCCAGCCTAAGCAACATAGCAAGACCTCATCTCCACAAAAAAAAAAAAAAAAAAACATTAGCCAGGTGTGGTGGTGCTCACCTGTAGTCCCAGCTACTCAGGAGGCTGAGGCAGAAGGATCACCTGAACCCAGGAGGACGAGGCTGCAGTGAGCCACGGTCTTGACGCTACACTCCAGCCTGGGCAACAGAGTCAGATCTTGACTCAAAAAAATAAATGCAATTTTCATTGCAGAAAAAAGTCATGGCTTCCAAGACAAAGCTGGTGATGTCCTTTCTTGGAAACCTCAATGACAAGTAAGAGTGCAATCCATGAGATTCTCATGGGATGAGTTATACAGTCTTACATTCGGTATATTTTAGGTTTAGAGGGTAAAGCTGTGCAGCATGACCTCATTTCTGTACAGCTCAAATAAAACATAGCCTTGAGACTGCAAAGAGAGAAAGAAAAAGAAAGAATGAAAGAGCCGACATAAACACATGTTCACACACACACACACACACACACACACACACACTCTCTCTCTTTCTCTCTGTCATAGAAACACACACATACATACTCTTGTTCATGGAAACAGCCTCCAATTTGTTCCATAATTGCATTGAGTCATCTGGGCTAACAATCAGACCAGTTCTCAAATTTACCATGCCCCTTACATACAAGAAAATGGGAACATTTAAGAAAATTTCCCTCCTCCCTATATAATCTTTCTCTTTAGGTAGTTGGATGGAGGTGGCTTAAGAGAATAGGGGACAGAAATTTTAGAAATCACAGTTGATGAATTACAAACGTGTGCAAGCGACGCACAGGGTGAGAGGAAGTAAAAAATGAAATTCTTCTGTGAAAATAATGCACATGTCCCTAGAAAATCAACCACACATTTTTTTATGAATCAATAGACCAGGGCTTTCTTTATGTGTGCGCCAAGCAACATTCCTGGGTAACGGTTCCATGTCTCATGAGGTGTAAGCCACTTCACTACATCTTATTAGAAACATTCAAAACAAGGCAAGGGTTTTGAAACCCGTAAAATTTATGGAATCCTCAGTGCACCAAAGACAGAATGGACGAGGGACTCCTCTGTTTAACTAGTTTTAATTTATATTCACGTTGGCAGTTAACCCACCTTTAAAATCCAACTGAGATTTGAAAACGTTAATGACTATAAACCATGTTTTAAAGTAGTCTCCTACTTTCTCAACAATCTTAAAACTCACTGGTTTAAAGCTTCAAGGACACAAGAAAAATGAATCCCAGAGTGCCAGGAAAATTGACTGTAACCTTTGCCACTCACCTGACTTCCTACCCACCTCACAGGCCATTTGCAAGACTAGTGGGCAACACAGCTACCAGCCTAATTCCCTAGGAATTCCAGACAGCAGTTAATGAGGAGAGAAGAGATCAGGCAACCCTATTTAACCTGAAGGCCAGGTAATTAGACAGTGCTCTGTGGCAAACAGAACACATCCTTCAGAACAGCCAGGCAAAATACCACCATAAACTTGCGAGCACACAGTTCTAAATACCACAGAAGAATTTCATTTTGCCACTACATGGTAGACCCAAAGGAAAACTCAATCTAAATATTTACTCTTTTAATTTAGCAGTGATTATAAACACAACATACCAGGTAGAATTTAAAAAAAAAAAGGAAAACGTAAACAATAACTCTGCCCACAAGGATCTTAATTAGGGCTCAAAAATTCAAATGATTTTTGTTCTTTTATGCCCTTTTTGCAGCTGAGGAAACAGAATTTTCGAAAAGTGAAGTAACTTGTTTAAGAGCACACAGTGGCAGAGCTAGGATTTAAACATAGCCCTGTCTAATTCTAAATACTCACTGAAAAGGGTAACTGCACTTCAGAGAGTAAGACGTTGACGTTTTTTATTTTAAGTTCAAGAAAAGCTAACACAGAGTGCTCATTTCATTCCAGGCACTGTTGTAGGCACTTAACACAGCTTAATTTGCTTACTCCTTAGAAAAAGCTCATTTATAGACATTATGTTTATCCCCCACTTTAAAGATGAGGACACCGAGGCAGAGAGAGGTTAAGCAACTCTCTTTAGGGCCAAACATTTCATAAGTGGTAAGATCAAATTCAAATGGAGGCTTTTCTTTGCCCTTCCACTACTCACCTGGCTAAGCATGGTAGCCCCAAGAGGTCCGGTAAATATTGGTTCCATGAATAGGGTAACAGTGTCCAGAATAAGAGAAATGCTCCACCATCCACTGTGCTCATCAGATTGTTCTGAAGCATTTTGTTCAGATATTTTTACAGCATTTTAAGAAAAACATTGACAAACCGGAACTTGTCCAGTGTGGGGCAAGAGAGAGAGAATGGGGGAACCAATGTCCAGAGGGTATGGAGTGATTGGAGTTGTTCGGCCTGGACAAGGAAACTTCAAGGGCACATGTTGATCTTCTTCTAGAAATGTCAAGAGGGCCTTAACCACCCTAAGAAGTGGGAAGCAGCCTTGGGACCTCACTCGCTTATCATTCATGTGCTCATTGATCCTGACTGAGTGGCCAGCATGTGTGAAACAGAGGAAAAGCTCCCCAGCTTCATAACGCTTACATTTCGAGATGTGACCAGCTCCCTCATCAATGAGATACCTTTTCCAGGATGCATCCAGCAGAGGTGGGAAGGACAGATAGCAGACATCATCCCAGCACTGGATGGAAAGTCAGACAGGTGATCTACAAGATCCTGCTAATAAGCAGTTGCTACAATCCATCTCTCCTGTCCTGCACTACCACTGCCAAAAAATGTCATCAAAATACTCACAAATTACAGCTCTTCGTCATCTTTAAGAGGGCAAAAGAAGCGATCCAAAAAAGAAGAGGGGAAAAAAATTTTAAGTCGGTTTTACCCTGAGAACTTGACAAGTTTGAACAAACATGAAACATACCACACTTTGAAATTAAGCCAAAGGACCACTTGCGTTCTAAAACAAGAAAGTAATTATGAAGGGAAAATGCATTTTCACACCTCCGTTTCCTTTTCCTCAAGTCCCTCTTTCATCAATGAACTCATCAACAGATCTCAATAATAGTTACCTTCAACTTAGAGAGTCTTGTCCGTTTTTAAATGTTTTTATGAAAACAAGAAACTATGGCATCAGGTTCATGGTCCCCCAGCTCACAGCACATCAGCCCAGGGCCCAAAGGGGAGCAGGAGCAGGCACTACTCCCCACAGACTCCTCTAGCAAAGCATTTTACAATTTTTGAGTCAGGAGAAGCATCCAAGGTCAAGATCTACAAGCAGATTCCGGAATATGGGCACTTCCAAGTGAAAACACTAATCAAAACCACTGCAATGGTTTCAAATTCAAGTCAGACAATACTTCCTATGAAATGCTGCTTTTTTGTTAAAATTAAGATTCGTATGTATTTTCAGTATTGCTATTTGTGTGTTTTATCTTTATTTCTTTCCTCCTTTTCTTTTTCTTTTTCTTTTCTTTTCTTTTTTTTTTTTTTTTTTTGAGTTGGAGTCTCACTGCATTGCCCAGGCTGGAGTGCAGTGGTACGCTCATGGCCATCCCAGCGTTGACCTGCTGAGCTCCAACAATCCTTCCCCCTCAACCTTCCATGTAGCCGGAACTACAGGCGTGTGCTACCATGCCCAGCTAATTTTTGACTTCTTGTAGAGACGAGGTCTCGCCAAGTTGCCCGGGCTGGTCTTGAACCCACAGCCTCAGGCAATCCTCTCGCCTTGTCCTCCAAAGTGCTGGGATGACAGGCTGAGCCACCAAGCCCAGCCTATTTCTTTTTTCTTGAACACTGAATTACTTGGGAACAGACATATTAAAGATCTTCTGTTATCTCAAGGCATTCTTCTAGATAGGATAATGAATTTTCCATAGAGAAAAGATATTTTCCCTGAACAAATCCTGGGTTTTATTTATTTAATTATTTTTTTAGTCATGTTTTTTCTTTTTCCTTTGACTCCATCAATGGACTGAAAGATTTGCATGAATCAGTCTAAAACAATTCAAATTTGCCAACACAAAGATGTTAATGGGATTCTACCCTATCATCTGAGGCCTGCTGCTCCTGGATGTGGCTTCAATACAAGTTTTTGTTTGTTTTGTTTTTACAGAATAGGCAAAGTGAGGGCCAAGGGAGGCCCGAACATCACCTGTACATAGACCATTTATGTGCCTAATCCTGACTTGTACCTCGCATCTTTAAAATAAAATAAAGGGGAAAAAAGAGAATAGACTGGAGGGGTGAGGGCAGGAGAATACACTAAGAAGAAACAAGCCCACCCAATAAAAATATCTTCTCTACAGTTTCCAATACTATCTGCAACAGAAATACCATTTAGCTGTGACCAGGTTCACTCAAACAGGCACCCAGCCCTGAATCAAGGCAGAAACACATCAGTGGAAGATAAAAGTCTCCATGCAGCATCAAGGACTCCATAACTAAGTGCAAAGAGAAATCACAGCAGGATTTGGGGAAAGCACTTCAGAATTTGTCTCTCCCCTCACTGACTACCTCAATTTGGGGGAAAAGAGGGAAAAGAGAGACTCCCTCTCTACAGGAACGCTGTCTCCAAAAAAGTCAAATCATACCCTGATGATCTTGGGAATGTAACTGACCTCTCAGATTATTTCTCAGCCTCTCACAGTCCTTCTTTGGGTTTGGAGCCTCAAAAGAGATCATAAAAACACAACAGACCAGGCACGATGGCTCACACCTGTAATCTCAACACTTCGGGAGATTACGGTGGGAGAATCGATTAAGCCCAGTTGGAGACCAGACTGAACAACATAGTGAGACCTCCTCTCTACAAAAAATGAAAAAATTAGCCACACATGGTGGTGTGCAGCTGTTAGTTGATTGTTTGAGACCAGGAAGCCAAGACTAGCCTGGGCAACAAAGCGAGACCTCATCTTTACAAAAAAAAAAAAGTTAAACAATTAGCCAGGTGTAGTGGTGTTCACCTGTTAGTTCTAGCTACTTGGGAGGGTGAGGTAGAAGGATCAACTGAGCCTAGGAAATTGAAGCTGTAGTGAGCCAGGATCGTGGGACTACACTCCAACCTGGGCAACAGAGTGAGACTCTGTCTAAAAAAAAAAAAAAAAAAAAGTGCTATTGTGAGGATATGAAGAAACCAAGAGGTATGACTAACAACATCTATGAAGATAATTGTGTCTCTGTTAGCACCACTAATGAAGAGAAGAAGTGAAAAATAAATAATGGACAATCCAAAACACCATTTGTATCTGATCCTGCAGTAAGAAAGATAAGTTCCATGCAGTAGACTTGCCTTCCCAAAGCATTTCCCCACTCTGAGCCAATGATGAAATCAGACTGTCTTCAAGAACACACACATTAACCGATCATGGGAGAGAAGGCCAAGAAAGGTTGGGTGGCCTTGAATAAATCTGGGAGGAATCCAGCTGGGCGACGTGCATGTCTTTACATCTATCCTCTAGTGAACGCCATCTAAATGTCAGGCACCGCACTAGCTACTTGTATCATCTCTCCCAAGCCTTTGTAAAGCCCACCCTATAAATAGTGTCACCTCTGTGTTGCAGGTGAAAAAAACCAAGGCAAAAGGAGGTTAAGGAACTTACTTGGCCACTGACTGGGAGGAAACTCGGACTTGGTCCTAGACCTCTGTGTCCCCAATACCTATCTTTTTACATTATGCCTTGCTGCTTCACATTTTTAAGAGGCAATTTGCATAGTAGATAATCCACAAGGAGATCATCAGAAGAGAATGGGTACAGCATTTCACAACAGACACGTGAGTATGCAAATTTACCCGGGGAGGGTCACATTGAACTGTTTACTGATGGGATCCACTACAGACCACCCTGGTATAATATCAAACATATTACCATGAATTTCCTCACAGATGTGTATGTTGACAGTTTCTGTTGAAACCAGGCAGTTTGTTTCTACTTCTCCCAAGTTTAATAGAGTATTTTGCAAAGCTACATTTCAGGTTAGATCTTCTGCGTTGACACAGTTTAAGACTGATGTTTAATCTCAATAGTGTCTCATTAGTACAATGACTCAATATTACAACTGAAAAACAAGTGGTTAAGAGACCCCAGCTAAGACAAGTTTCAATAAAAACAATAATGACTTACTACATACTGTGCCCAGTTTCTCCCTAATCATTTTCTGGATGGTTTCCATTCCAACTAGTTTCCATGTTGATGTAAACCCATCAATCTCCAGTGAGGATGAGCATGGGAAAATGAACATAATGTTAAATCTACAGAGACCTTGTTGCAATGTCAAAATCAAGTGATGTCAGTTTAAATTACAGCTTTAAAAAAAGGCACTGTAAAGACGAATGTCTCGCGAAGCCTGTCTGGTTGCCTAGAGCAAATACCCTACCAAGTTGGGTAGAGAAACCGGTTTCCATTTGCCTCGCAGTTTTCTCACTGCTTCCATGGCACCTGGAGGTGATAATATGCTCCACGGTCCAGGCCACATGGCACAGCAAATGGGCACTAGGAGGATATCAACTTGTGCTACTCCACGCAGAGTGATCGCTTATAGCGATCAATCAAGTTCTCTGCCCATCACAGGCCTCTATGAACACCATTATTGCTAGAAACCCACAGCTTTCACCAGAATGCCTGCCAGCTTCCTCAACTGGATGCCCCAACTTTTTCAATCCCAAGGACTGCTCTGTTACTCTTCCCCTGTGGGCTGTGATTTGAAGACTGTTTCTACAACATGCTTAGTGCAGTGACCAGAACTGTCTTCGTCTCTTAGATTTCGAAAGGCTGAAAACAGTTCACAGACTCTCCTACTACCTAAATCCGGGAATACCAGTCTGGAAAGCAGTTATAATGTGAAGCAGGAAACAACACTAACGCTGTACATTTATTGAGTGCTTATTATTGATGCCAGGCATTGTGCTAAGTGCATTATTTACATTATCCAGTTTAATCCTCACCACGACCATGTGAGGTGGGCACTGTAATTATCCAACTCATAGAAAGATTCAGAAACGATAAAGCAATTTGCCCCAGGCCAGTGAACTAGTGCCAGAGCCAAGACTTGAACTTCCACTGTGTGAATTCACACTGTCACTCTTCTCTGTTCCCCAATTCGCCTGCTTTTCCAGCTCCTTCCACTCTTTCTAGGAAATGTCATTTGCATTATGCATACTTTGGGAACTTTCAAAAAGCATCAAGTTATCATTTTACATCCCCAATACCTCCATCATCCTCAGAAGAGAATGACAAACAGAGACAGTGAGAACACCTAGAGCATCAGAAGCATTCAACCCAAGTCAAAAAGCATTCCAGAAAACACCGAAGTGTTGGGTGCGGTAGTCACAATTTACCTGCACCTAACTTCCTCCACTGAAACTAACAATGCAGGACCTTTGTCCAGGACGTCTCAGAGTCCTTCAAATATTTCCTTCTGAATTCTCTTCTTTGAATGAGAAAGGGAAAGAGTTTTCACCTTAATAGGCAACACCTCGAGATTTCGGACGGAAGCACCAGGACAGCCTTGGACAAGGAAAGAACTCTGACCACTCTTGCTATGATCTCTCATTCCTACTCTTGCCACAAAGAGAAAATAAAGTACGTGTGTAGGCTGAAGGTAGCAGCTTCCTCTAGATGTTCAGAGTTCAAATGACGAGTTCTGTAAGTATAGCAAATGACTTTTAGGACATACGTGAATAATATTATGGTGTTGGGGCGGAAGCTGGGGGAAACAGAACACCCGATGGCATCCACCACACAACTCCCACTGGGTACAAAAGTTATGAATTCACGGGCAGGGACTATAAGTGAACCCAAAAATACATTAAAAATTTGATTTGTACAAATGGTGAGCCCACACACATTTTTCCTTGTGTTTTGAGTTCAGTTTCTGTCGTGATATTTGTGTAATAAATAATAATTTCAAAAGCATATTATATAGAGAGTGTATAATTATATGGCACAACTATAAACAAATTAGTTTTATAACATGTCAGCCAAGCATTAACCACTTAGAAAATAAGAGTAAGGATACTTATCTGGGGTTTTTTACCTCTCTCTCTGTCAAAAGGAACTGTGTCCAGTCACAGGATTCTTTTTGATCATTTTCTACGCTTTTGGGCACAAATCTTGTGCATAGCACTCTACAGCTGTTATGAGCCCAAAGGGGGTTCTAGAATAATGGAATGAGTCTTCCATGGGTGCTGTTTTGCAACTCAAAGAAAGATCAGCAAGATTACAACTACAGTGGATACAAGTTGGGTTCATTAACAACCAGCACCTTGACAGAGCTCACACTGAGCTCAGTGGCTCAGCCTGTAATCCCAGCACTTTGGCAGGCCAACGCAAGTGGATTGCCTGAGCCTGTGGGCTCAAGACCAGCCCGGGCAACTTGTTGAGACCTCTTCCCTACAATAAATCAAAAAAATAGCAGGATGTGGTAACGCGTGCCTGTAGTTCCAGCTACTTGGAAGGCTAAGGTGGAAGGATCTCTGGAGCCCAGCAGGTCGACACTGGGATGGCCGTGAGCATGCCACTGCACTCCAGTCTGGGTGACAGAGTGAGACTCCAACTCAAAAAATAATAAATAAATAAATAAATGAATGAATAAAAATAAAGCCCAGATCAAAAACCTCCTAATGCTACTGAAATAAAGAAAAAAAACCCTGAATAAATAAAAAGGTATTATACAAATTTTAAAAAGAAATAAGTAAAATTCTGAATCATTAGATGTTACAAATAGCGGATAAAAGTCACAACTGCCATTATCACTGTCATGGGTTTGTCACGCATGTAGGCTCAGACACCTCTAGGCTTTCACCGTGGACAGCCAAGGAGCTGGACACTTTCTCTAAAGCACCTCTGATCCCAGTGAGGACCTAGAAGAACGCCCCCACTCATGCACAGAGATTTCCACACTGCCAGGCCCTGAGTCCCTGCAATCATTCAATAGATGCTGTTTAGAGAAAATTGTGAGGGACGACAAAAGAGAGCAGAAGAAACACACAATGCCCGGCACTGGGATTCAAGCTGAGGCTTAAGTCACCTCACAACTTGCTTCACATACTGCACATAAAAATAAGGCAAAATGAGTGACTCTCTGCTAAAAACAAACCAAAAAGTGTACAAACCTATGTCTTGAATACGGTTTCTTCTCCATGGCCCCTCACCACATTCCCAAATCCTACTACTCGCAAGCTCAGCGCTGATGAGTGTCCTTCAGGAGACTCCTAATCCCCTCCTCACTCCTGTCCCAATGGGCCAGAGGGTGGTGACCACCTCCCGTAAACTGGCACAGTTATCAGTACTGATCGGTACCTCACCAGAGATAGTAAAACAGTAAGAGCCAGCCGGGCGCGGTGGCTCAAGCCTGCAATCCCAGCACTCTGGGAGGCCAAGGCGAGAGGATTGCCTGAGCCCGAGGATTCAAAACCAGCCTGGGCAACTTAGTGAGACCTCATCTCTACAATAAATCAAAAAATGAGCCAGGTGTGGTGGCGTGTGCCTGTAGTTCCAGCTACTTGAAAGGCTGAGGCAGAGGGATCACCAGAGCCCAGTAGGTCGAGGCTGCAGTGACCGGGGAACGTGTCACTGCCCTCCAGCTTGGGTGACGGAGTGAGACTCCAACTCTAAAAAATAAATAAGTAAATAAATTCAAAACAGATAAAAGGAAACATTATTTTGTTAAGAGATGAACACAGATGAAAAAGCAAAGATGATATCCCAAAAGGATGTTTATCCTAAAATTCAGAACATTGATTTCCTCAGCATAGGGAGAGGTGAGCAGTTGAGGAGGCCACCCAGGGAGTTTCCATGACGTGGACTGAACACTGTTTCTTCACCTGGAGGAGGCTAGCGGAGTGCTCACTTCGTGTTCTTTAAAATGGACATTTGTGTCTGGGCACGGTGACTCACGCCTATAATCCCAGCACTTCGGGAGGCCGAGGCAAGAGGATTGCCTGAACCCGGGGGATTCGAAACCAGCCTGGGCAACTTGGTAAGACCTCATCTCTACAATAAATCAAAAAATTAGCCAGGCATGGTGGCGCGTGCCTGGGTTCCAGCTACTCGGAAGGCTGAGGCGGAAGGATCCCCTGAGCCTAGCGGGTCGAGGTTGTGGTGGCTGTGAGTGTGCCACTGCACCCCAGCCTAGTGACAGAGTGAGACTCCAACTCAAAAAAAAAAAAAAAAAGTAAGAGCTGCCATTTATCAAGTGTCGACTCGGGGCCAGGCTCCATTCACAACTTATTTCAAACCCTAAAGCAGTCCTTCCAGGAAGGTATGCAGTATTTGCAACTTGAGGACTGAGAAACTGAAGTTCAAGACTAAGTCACTTGCCCAAAGCCAAACAGAGTTCAACCGTGGTAGAGTCTGAATTTGAGCCCAGGGCTATCAGACACCCAAGCCCTTTGCCCTGACTCCCACCGTAGCCCATGAACCGGTCTTCCTCCCCTCATGTGTCTCTCCTACCAGGTGACAAGATCCCTGAGCAACAGACTCACGTCTGAGTCATCACACACTCATTTATGAACGGTTTCAAGTAATCCCCAAAGAATACGATGCACAGAACACAGAGGAGAGATTTCATAAATACCTGTTGAGAGAAAGCTAAAATGACCGAAACCCCGTGGGAACAGGTAGAAAGTGCAATCGTCATAGGGTTGGCAACAGACAAAGCTGCACTGAAATTTCTCTGGGCCTTTAATTACAGGACGTCCTCCTTTTTGCTTGATTCGCCCTGACTTGCCACGGCTACTTTTTCATTAGCAGCTGCGCCTTAGCCACGCCTGGGACCTCTCCCGCGTGGTGCCAAGGTGTGAGCCCCACCAGGCAGTGACAGCTGCTGTTTGTTCCAACCAGCTCCATGACCATCCTCGACAGTGACCTTCAAGCCACAAGCTTCAGTAACCCCCAGACAGCCGAAATCAGGAACAGAGACACAAACCCAGGAAGGTGGATTGTTTGGCCCCTGCCTACCATTTACAAGGTCCAACAGTCACCTGTGAATCTTATTCTAGATTTGTTTTTTCTTTTAACGCATAAAGGACAAGTGGTCAGGAGCAGACCCATAAATCTGCTCTGACTTTTATTAGATGGGGAATATTTTCGCCTGAGAGGTCAGCATAACTTGGAGAAAAGACAAAAAACTCTCCGGGAGCCAACCACCATGTTACCCCTGACATAACACAGGCCTGCTGTCTCCCGACAAGGGAGTTGCTTGCTATTGTGAATGGTTAGAACTCCTTAAAAGTCATCAAATAGGTTAATTTTCCCCATTCTAACGTTATCTTTTTATGTGTTTCACGTCTCCTACAGATTCTACAGGGAAAGGAACATGACTGGAACTGTTAAGTAAGAGAGCTGAATTCCTTAATAATGAAAGGAAACTGGGATCACTATCTACTCCATCTCGTAAAAAAGAAAACGAAGCTTAGACGCAAGCTAAGGAAAAGGTTGAAGGCTCAGGAGGAAGTCCCGTGAAGCCTACTCTGAGTACTTCACTTTGTGAAACCCCCTGGTTTAACACTTGAGTTTTGTAAAAATGCCTTATTCATTCATTCATTTTTTAAGTATTGATTTATTAAGTGTTAAAATATCAGTTCTTTGGCTTGGGGTTTTTGTTTTTGTTTTTGTTTTTTGAGTCAGAGTCTCACTCTGTCGCCCAGGCTGGAGTGCAGTGGCACAATCACGGCTACCACAGCCTCGATCTGCTGGGCTCAGGCAATCCTTCCACCTCAGCCTTCCGTGTAGCTGGAACTCCACGTGCATCCCACCACACCCGCCTAATTTTTTTATTTATTATAGAGACAAGGTCTGGTCATGGTGCCTAGGCTGGTCTCAAACCCCTGGGTTTAGGCAATCCTCTCTTCTCAGCCTCCCAAAGTGCTGGGGTTACAGGCATGAGCCACCACGCCCGGCTAGAGTTATTAATTTTTAAAGTTTTTAAAGTGTGTCTAATGTGGTGGTATAATGAGGAATATAAGGTGTACAACGCTCTGTCCCTGTCTCCAGAAGTTTGCAATCTAGCAAGAGTGAGACCATCTAAGAAAAGAGTCACCATACAGTCGAGAAGTTGCAGTGCAAACAGGACACCAGCTACTACATTGCAGCATTCAGCTGTGTAACTGGCTGTATAACACATTGTACCTAAATTAATTAAAATAATGGTTTTCACTCTGCATACCCAGTGATTTCACCTATGTTATCTGATTTCATCCTCAATTAATCCATCACAAGAACATATTCTTCTTAGGGAAAACACCTGAACTCTCAAATCTGTTCCTTTCAAGTCGATGTGAAAGAACACCTGGAATTTCACAGAAAATAAATTTCTGTACAGAAAGGAAACAATTTATGACAAACTCAGATATTTCATGAGATAAACCATAGCTTCTCCATAAAGCCTTCTTAATAAAATAGTTTCCAGCCACCGAGCCGGCCTTGTCTAAAACAATAGAGTCCACGACTGTAACTGCTGAAAGATACTTTTTTTTTAAATTTCAGATAGAAATTTATAAGGAAAGGTGAAGGACACAAAATGAAACAAAACCGAAAACTAAGGTCCCTCGAACTTCAAGGGCAGGAAAAAGCTTTCCTCTAAATCTGACTGACAAGAGGAAATTTAGCCAATTCTCATCTGTATTCGGTATAGGAGAGGCAGGGTTCTTCCGTTCAAAAGAAACCACTTATTCAAGATGATCAACTGGAAGTAACATTCTAAGCCATCTGGGGAGGTGTCGTGGACACCTTGGTGGGTTCAGCAGTGAGCAGCCACATTCGCTGTGTCCATATTTCTTAATGTTTG
Organism: Carlito syrichta; assembly: GCF_000164805.1. Taxonomy (NCBI): domain Eukaryota; kingdom Metazoa; phylum Chordata; class Mammalia; order Primates; family Tarsiidae; genus Carlito; species Carlito syrichta. The sequence goes on along the minus strand of NW_007248731.1, from coordinate 518,716 downwards.
ATACTTGGATTACCCCAGCAGGAAACGAGCAGTCTTTGAATGGAGGGTTTTGTTCAGAATTCTAATAGCTTCCAGCGTTTGCCCCAGACCACAAGGAGTATACCAAATTTACTTAGACATCCAGGCCAGACGTGAAGAATTTCTCTGTCAGATCTAGTAAGCTCCACCAATTTAACATTTTGGCTTCTCCTGGGCAAAGAGAAGACCGCCAAACAGCACTGGTGCCGGGGGCAACTGGTGACATGTGGCAGCTCTTGAAAGAAAATTAATGAACCTGACCAGTAACCTTTCCGCCCCTCTCGACTCTCCTCATTCAAGGGAGAAAAGCAAAATTTCAGCAAATGGAGTGACCAGGCAACTGCTGCTCCTTCAAGCAGCTCCAAGATTGTTTTTTTTCTCTACCGGACTTGCCACATGTCATTGTTTGCGTTCAAGATCGCTTCCCTGTGAAGTCTGTTGACTTCAAGGTAAAGCCATCATTTGTTCTGTTCAACTATTTCCTCCTTGTTAATCTACTGAACCAAAAGCTACCCTGGCACTCTCCAATTCGGTTACGAGAGCTAACGGTGTACAATCCAACCTAATCAAATCTTTGTTTAATGCCTTCCTATTGCCAGGCATATCGCTGGCATGTCATACATATCATGTAATGATGACAATGATGACAGTAACCATCAATAACAACAGCATCACTTATCAAGTGCTTACTCTGCAAAACCGGTGCAAAACGCATAAGCATACCTGATCTCACTCCTCACAACCCTTTGAAACACATATAATTCTTACTTTACACTTTAGTAGGGAAAAAAAAAAGGACTTCAAGAAACTAAATAAGTTTGCCAAGGTCACACAGCTCATAAGTGATCGAGCTGGGATTTGAACCCAAGTCTGTCAAGGGCAATGCCTGAACTGCAATTAACATGACATTAAAAGGTTGTTGCAATATAGAAGGGTGAGAGAGACGGTGAACGTTTTCCAGATTACAACAAAAATGCCATTGGACATGCTAGTGATATAACTCATTTGATCAAAAGCATAACAAAACTACTTGGCAGGGGAATTTTGTCATGTCACTAATATTTGGACCAGCATAATATTTTCAGTCCTAAAAAACAAACAAACAAAAAAACAACATAACTATAAAGAGAGACTAGGACCGAATAGGTAACACAAATAACAAAACTATTCATAACATTTTTTAAAACTTCCCCTTCCAGACACACTTAATTTCTATGTACTGAAGCAAAGTTGCCTAGGGGGCTATGGGTGTGTATATGTGTATTTCCAGTTGGATTCTCTAGTTTTAGCACTCCATTCTTATGTTAGTATACGGTAAAACATTCTTTACAAGGTTTTGAGAGGACCTATCTTAACAAAGAAAATGTTCATAAAAGTCAAATGGGAAACTGAACTCATGGATCGGATAAGTAATAACAAGTTTACTGGCGTCTGATTTCTCAACAAAAGCAGTAAGGAAGAGGTAAAACAAAAGGGAAAAAACCTCAAAATCTTGAGGTTCCAAAATTTTGAGGGGAAGAAAATGATTGAATAGTTTGGAAAGCTTTAAGGAAAGAAAAGGGCATTGTCCAATTGCACCTCATATGCAAAGCTCCGAGGGGAGGGGGACACTTGGAACGTCTGGTTCTTCTAGGTTCCCACAGTCACTCACTTATTCCACGGGTATTACATTCTAACTTTCAGCTCCAGAACTGTAATCCAGATTTAGAGCTGACCAGGACGTGTACCACTAGGACCCTCCCAGTGACAGAGGAGGGGTTTCTCTGAAAATGTACAGAAAACCATCAAGCATCTTGTCCCCTGTCACAGCAGGCCAACGTACACAAATGCATAAATACAAATTTGTACACAATTTGCAAGGGTCCATGAGTTACCTGAGACATGGAATCCTAACTGAGAACATTTGTGCAGAGAAAGAGCCCTTACACTTGAGGATCAGGCCAAGTTTAGAGCCGCCAGTAAGAGGATGCAGTTGCTCTCTTAGCCTGTGGCTTCATGATAGAAGTCAGTTTCTCCAGTACATGAGCTAAGAGAGTGAGCAGCTTTCACTTAGAGAGCCAGTCCTGCCATTCAAAGTGTGGCTGCCTAAAACTGACGGCCTGAGTTCGAATCCTACCTCCATCTCTCCATAGCTTGTAATCTTGGACAAGTTTTATTTAATTTCTTGTACCTCTGCTGCCTCGTCTCTAAGATAGGGATAATGATAACACCTGCTTCAAAATGTAAAGATCCAATGAGTTTATATGAAAAGCACTTGGAACAATACCCACTGAGCACATAAGCAAACACTAAATAAATAAATTTTTTTTTCAGGAAAAAAAAAAAGGAAGACGATCTAAAGGCTCCTATCAGAAAGTCACTGCAGAAATTCAGGGAATAGTAGTTCATGCTAGCATTAATTTTAATACCCTGTATGAAATCATCATGAGATGTCCATTTCTGCTATAGTTGCAAAGTTGACCGTTTGGTTAACTGAACAAGTATCGCCATCGATGTTCCGGTATAATGCAATACTATGCTTGCATCGAATACTAGAAAGTGTAGTTAGCCCATGAAATTTATCACACTTAATAATTAAGAAAAACATGTCATCAGGTTAATATCTTTCTTTCATTTCAGTTTGTGAAGGCTTGGTAGGCACGCAACTTTGGATTATCACAGACCCACAAGTGGTGACAAAATTAGAAGAGACCTCAGTGATCAGGATCTTTCTGTACATCTAGCCCAGGACCTCCCTGTGCAGCTGGGAAACCGAAGCCCAGAAACAGGCGTAACTTGCCCCAGAGAGCCTATTCATAAGGAGAGGCGCCAAGAACTCAGACTCTAGAATGTCTTTGCTTGTCTGTCTCCTCCCACTGGACTGCCACACCCTGAAGACCAGAACCTAGTCACATGTGTCTTCTCACCTTCAAGTCAGCTCAGTACATGCTGGCACAGAAGGCAGCAGCAAAGGAGGGTACAAAAGAACCAAAGTGATACAGTGTGCTTTGCTTCTACTAAGGTGCCATTTTAACCCTAGAAAGGAGACAGTTATCTCATTCACTGAAAAAGTGACGCAAATGGTAAGACGAAGCAGAAATCACACGTAAGTACGCTGCTTGTGTATGGGTCAGGAGACTTCGCCCTGCTTTACCCTAACTTGCTTTGTGACATTGGACGAGCATTTAACTTCCCTAAAAGAAGATGACTAGGCCAGATGCTGTCCTGAATAGAGCTGAAAGGAATCAGATTTTAGGAGATCACAAAGTAGAATTCAATAATAAAGGCTACAATTAATTGTATGTCACTTTATGTTTGTACTAGATTTAATGATTCTTGAAAGACTTCTTTGTACATTATCATTTAATACCCACAGCAACCGTACGTAGATCAGGAAATAGCTTACAGCTATTTTATAGATGATGACACCAAGGCACGGAGAGGTCACATTCTTCCATCAGAGTTAAACAACAAACACCCACTACAGAGGGGCAGGATTCACACTTAGAAAGGAGACTCAGTGGTAGCTCAAGGGCCCAGAAGAGGCAACATGTGGCTTGAAGCTGAAATTAACAAGGAGCCATGGAGCTTGACCATCCCTCCCTCACTTCCTGATTTCTTTGCTCAAAATTCTATTTTCAAAGCCAGGCCTCTCCCACAGCTACAGGAAGATCAGATGGGTTATGGGAGATAGAAAGTCAAGATATTTGGCGAATAGATCAGACAAAGACAGGGAGAAAGCCTCTTGAAATGTATCCTGCCTGCAATAAAGTGAAATGTATTTCTAAGCATTTTATTGAAACTCCACAGGAAGAAAGATCCTGCAATAAGGGAAAGAAAAATAAATGGAAATGATATGATACCCATTATTTATTGCTTAAGCTGAGTTAAAATGTCCTTATTCACTTTCCTTATAGGACATGCCATTTAAAATTTTTATTTTAATAAATCTTAGCAAATACATAAAATCAACCCTATACTTGTCAGAAAGGGTCACCTCACTCCAAAGCCCTACATTATCACAGAAAGCCCAAGAAGGCTGGCTTAACTGAAATGAACATTTGTTCATTTGAACGCCTTCCTGACATCCTGATGGCTTCCCACTTTATTGATGAGTGCCATTATCTCAAAGTAGAATCCCCAAAAAGGATATTTCTCAGGTTTCTGACAGTAAGGCAATCACGTGTCCGTCTGCAAATCTTGGATGCAGAATGCAGGAAGTAAAGAAACTGCTTTCAGGGAGGAGGATCTTTCAGCAAGTCTGCTGATGAAGGGGCTTCTAGTATTTTATTTCCGAGCACAGCCAGTTTGATGTGCTGGGCAGTGGTGGCAGTGGTATTTCCTACAGACCTGTCTCGTGGCGCAACTAGGCATTGCTACAGATCGTTCTTGGCTATGCAGCATCCAGACCTGGCTTTCTGGCCCTCCCAGAGATTTGGTACTCATGCAGAGCCGTGACAGAATACCTAAAAGGAGAGAGAAGCCAAGAAAATCCTAGGAAAAACCAAAGAAGTGAATATTAGCAAAACGGAAAATGTTATTCCTAATTTACATTTGCAGCATTTCATTATTTCTCCCTCAAACTCAAGAGAACCATAAAAGTAGACTTTCTGGCAGCCACATCTCAATATGCAGCTTTGTTTCATCACAAACTTTTAATAACATTCTTCTTCTGCTGGTGAAACACTAGGGAAAGGGTGGGGAAGGATGGACGTGCCTGAAGTCCGCAGACCTGGATTCCTCCTGGACAGCTGTGCTTCTCCCCAGAGCAAAGCCCCTTTCCAAGGAGAGAAAATCTTTCATTTTCTGGCCCAGCTATTTTCAAGACAACCTAACTTAATTCACTCAAAACTTTATCAGGCAGAACGGAATGACTGGCCCTCACCAACCATAAGTCAAGGGAAGGGAAGGATTGCGGAAGGCCGAATCTGTTTTTAAAGATTGCACACCCTCTATCGTTGTTGTGGGGTGGCCATGTAACTGACTCATTCGTCATCTCTATTTCTATCTGCTAGCCAGAAAATTTTCAAATGTACCCTTCCAGTTTTTTTTAACTTCTTTCCAACTTTCCAGTGCAGAATCTCATTAGCTGGTTTGTCTCTCTGACTGCTATTTTATATGTTTATAGTTTTCCCTATTTTAAGAAATTCTCCTGAACATTTACCTTTAGAAACAGGAGGGTTTTTACCTTCCCATACACAAAATTTATAACCAATTAAATCCAAGTTTTATGGAATAACTACAATATATATTACTCAGCATTAGTCAGTGGGGTGGAGAAAGGCCTGAATTTTAGAACAGTAATTTTAGTAGTATTAATAATGATAGTTATTATTTACTCTGACCCTGTGTGCCAGGGATCTTAACATGTTTGGACAGAAGACATGGCACAATACTGTATAATATTGAAGAATGTGGCCTCTGCTCTCTGACAGGCCAGGGTTCAGCTCAAAGTTCTACCACTTAGGCCAGTTTCTTCACCCTTCTATGCCTGGGTTGCTCATCTTTAAAATATGAGCAAGATATAGATGCATAAGACTGTTTGAGAATTCCATAAAATCACAAGAGTAAAGCATTTAGCCTGGAACCTAGTTCATAATGACATGTGGCAACTGCCCTATTATTCTCAATTTTGGAGGAAGAGACAGAAGCTCAGGCAAGCCCGTGACACGGCTGAGATTCAAATCCACATCCGCCTCGTGGTGAAGCCTTTGCTCTTTCTACCACTGTCCCTGACCAGGAACATGAAGAGAAGGCACACTGGAAGCCTGGAGTCCAGTGACTGGGAGGACCCTATAGTCAGGCCACTCTTCTAGCATGGCATCTCTTCAGTGGCCAGGCAGGCAATTGACCCTCCTGTTTGAACCTAAGCTCCAAGCTTCACACATGTCTGTATCCTCGGGCCTGGAGAAGGAATCACGCAGAGGACACATGTGCTTGGTGAGTAAATAGTTAAGGTGATTTAAGTACAACAATAATTATAGCTAACTACTGAGCACAGACGATGTGCTGGGCACTAGAATCAACATGGACTCACATATTTATTATTTAATTTAAAAGTCAAATAAGCTTTGTAGAACCTTGGTGGGAGGAGGTGCATCTTCTCATTAAATCTGACTTTGGGGAGGGAGACAGAGCATTGCAAAAGTCCCCAAAACAGAGTTGGGGGTGGATTCTCAACTTCATGGGGCCTGCTTGTCAAGGAAACATTGATGAGGCTAAGGGAAACTGCCCTCCTTAAGAGCACTGAACCTCAAAACCTCCAGCCAGAGGGTCCCCATAAAACTGTGCTGGTTGTATCTTGCAGAAGAGGACCCAACCCGGGAGCGAGGGAAGACAAAAAACATACCCAGGACTCCTCCAGTCACACTGAGCATCATGGCATGGGACAGTACACACAGTTTAATTTCTTACTCCATTGTCCCATCGATCTTGCATCCTAAGATCGCACACATTTAAATCAGTAACTGGGAGACGTGGAAGCCACTCACTATCTAAACATAGCTATGTATTCACTCATTCATTCACACGTTAATACGTTTCTTTATGTACAGAGTGCTGTACTCAGAATAGTGGAAAACAACAGAGATTACCACCTAATCCCCATAATTACGAGCACCATCAACAATAGGGCAAAAGAGAACAAGTAGCATAATTAACGTTCTGCACATCATCAAAAAGCTTGCTGCCCAGGTCACCGAAGGCGCTCGGGGTCAGAGCAGCAAAGAAAGTAATCCTCATCTAAACAAGACAAAAGAAAAAAACACACTATCATCAGATTTAAATACAAAGTGCACTTGAAAGTGACACTCAACTAGTAGTTTTGGAAGCAACACAGTGTATTCTTTAAGCAAAAAAGGCAGATTTTTAAGAATAGCAGGGTCTAATTTTGGTGTAGCCACAGAATCGCCGTGTCATTCTAGGAAAATATGCAGAACACACCCAGTCTTCATCTGTGCATCAGGGAGAGGTTTAATCAATATCTGAGAGGTAGAATGAGAAATTCTATTCTGCTTAACTAATGCTCTTGTTCATTAAATACTCTTGTTCACTAAATGCAGAATGCTCTTGTTAATTAAAGCCACCCCTGCCTGGGCCATGGATTCGAAGGAGGACAAATGGGAAGGATAGAGATGTCTTTAAACAACTGGATCATTAGGCAATAGCAGGAAAAAAAAAAAAAAGCAAGAAGCAAAGACTGTACTTTATGTCAAGGAAACACCATTTCAGGAAAACAAGCATTTGGCCTAAAAGCAAAGGAACACACATTAAACCTTCAAGGAAAAGCTGATAAGTGAGGTACACAAAAACAAGACTTCCACTTGTCTTTTTTTTTATTTTTTTAAGTCGGAGACTCACTCTGTCACCCAGGCTACAGTGCAGTGGCACACTGGCAGCTACCGCAGCCTGGACCTGCCAGGCTCAGGCAATCCTTCCACCTCAACCTTCCAAGTAGCTGGAACTACAGGCACGCACTATCACACCTGGCTTATTTTTTTAATTATAATTGTAGAGACAAGTTCTCACCAAGTTGCCCGGGCAGGTCTTGAACCCCTGAGCTCAGGCAATCCTCTCACCTCGGCCTCCCAAAGTATTGGAATTACAGACTTCAGCCTTCCATGTGGCTTTAATGCTGGTAGCCAGCTGGCACAAGTCAACTTCAGAGGCAGATGACTATCTTTTCAATTAAGTTGGGTGGAAGAAAGAGAGGGTTCTTGTGTGCCTGCAACTGTGATAGGCAACTAACATTTACAACTTCATTTATTCTTCATAGCAGCCTGACAAATTAGATTTTATTATCCCAGCTGCACAGAAGAAAATATTGAGTCTAGAAGAATCTAGACGAACACAAACCTCAAGCCACTTCCATCACGCCAAAACTGTACAGGATGGGAATTTAGTGGTGGGGACCCAGAGTCACCTTTGGTAACCAAGATCTGCTGAGGAAACGAAGCAAGATAGTCTTAAGAGGCTTACCAAATATGGTTCATTCTGCCGACTCATAAAGACCCAAATATAGTATGAACTTGCACTTGACCACTGCCCCAGTGGCACATACCCACTGTCAATTGTCTTCAGTTGATAAGAATGCACAGACTCACAGCTATTTGCAGACCAGCTACAGTCTACTTGGATAAATGATATCCAAGTACATCCAACATGGAAAAGGCACTTGAGATACGAACAATCTCCTCAGTAAATTTCAGACTTGGGATATATCACACCTGAAGGTCAACAATAAAGTAGGTACCTAAAAGTCAGTCTGCCTTTTGTTTGTCTACAGAATAGGGCTATCCTGTTCTTAGTCCCTTTACTTCCACATGTTATATCAAGCATCAATCTAGTGCATTTTATTAACCACCTTCTAGTGAGAGACTACAAAAAATAAATAGGTAAAAACCATGTTTAAGCCATTAAAAACAATGATTAAAAATGTAAATGAGACATCAATCACATATGCAGAAATGCACATTTAATCCTATTACTATAAAAGAATGCCTCTGAAAATTGTACATCCACTGCTATTTTAAACATTGAATCCTATTTGTTCATTCATTCATTCAACAAATATTTGAGCTACTGTTAAATGCTTAAGACTATGTAAAGTGTCAGAAATCCAGAGATAAAAGACATTAACTGCCTTCAAAGAAATAAAATCTAATAGGTTGAGGGTAAAACCCACAATAATAATGCAGGGAGATGAGTGTTATTCTGAGTCATCATAAGCACAGATGTGATGTTGGCAAACCAGAGGAAGGGCTCCTAACACAGTCTCCTGGAGCCAAGGATGGCAGGGTGTAGACATTGGGGATGGAGGATAATTCCAGACAGAAAGAATAAAATCGATAACTTCCACTTCTGGCCAAGATGGAGTAACAGTATAATTGTCAAGACCAGGATAACAGGCAATAAAGGATAGTGATACCTGAAGAAGAAGAAAAAATGAGGTGAGTCCAACAAGCCCCCCAGTTTACTGCCTGGGAGTGTTTTCAAGTCAAGATAGATGGGAACAGCAAGAACCCGAGCAGAGCTCAGTGAACTCCCAGAGTAATGGCATTAACAGTCCAGGGAGACCAAGACAACTAGAGTTTACAAGACAAAGTATCAGAGAGAAGAGAGCTGCAGAGAGAGCCACAGAGAATCCCCCATGTGTTTTTGGCAAAGCCCTGATCAGTACATGCATGTGAGGCAACTACTCCAGGCTGGGGAAAGAAACGTCTAAAAGGATGCTTCCAGATTGGAAAACCTCAGATTTCCCAGGCATTCGGTAGAGTACATAGAAGGGTGTTCTTTCTGCCATGGGGAATAGTTAGCTCTAGACTGAATTACTACTATTCCAGTCCTGTACATCTTCAAAGTAAGACATTCCCAAATAAATTGCTTCTAAGCAACTTAACTCATCTCAGAACAAAATTCAGGAATATTTCAAGGGATACAAAAATACCCAGCACCCAATAAGGTAAATTTTACAATGTCTGGCATCTGATAAAAAATCACCAGGTGTGCAAAAAGTAGGAAAATGACTCCCTAATGAAAAGAAAAAAAAAATCAATCTAAACTGAGGGTGTTAGACATATGTTAGAATTAGCAGATAAGAATATTAAAACCGTTATTGCAACTATACTCTGTGTTCAAAAATTAAGCGGAGACATTGCAGATATATAAAGGACCTAAATCAAACTTCTAGAGGTGAAATCTACAATGTATGCAATAAAAAATGCACTGGATGAAGTTGGTATCCGAGTAGACATTACAGAGAATAAAGATTAGTGAACTTGAAAACATAAAAATCAAAACTATCTAAAATGAGACAAAGATGTAAAAAGAGAATTAACAAAGTAAGTATAGCATCAGAAAGTTGAGAAACAACTTCAATTGGCCTAATATACATGTAATTGGAGCCCTCCAAAAAGTAGATATAAGTATAAAATGTAGTATTTAATATTTGTTCCTGGCCTCAAAGAATTTACAACCTTGATGAAGAAACAAATTATAATAAAAGAGAAAACAATATCATAAAATACATGAAAAACAGAAAACATTATAAATATTAAGCAGCATTTATGTAACAGACATTGTAAGAACAGAAAAAAATGTCATGAGGCAATGAATGTCTAACTACCAAACAATACACAAACCGCTTAGAGGAGAGGAGAAGACTATTTCAGGTTTGAAGGTCAGAATGAGAATAGTCAAAGGGAAAATATTTGAATTGTCTATTTCATAAATTGATATTTTCATGTAACTTAAAGCACAGTTTATCAGTGTACATAGTCAGCCCTCTGTATCCACAGGTTCCACATCTGTGAATTCTACCAACTGCAGATCCAAAATATTTGGGAAAGTAAATAAATAAATAAACAAATAACAATGCAACAATCAAAAATAATGCAATTTTTCAAAAATACAGTATAGCAACTGTTTATATAGCCTCTACATTATATTAGGTATTATAAGTAATTTAGAGATCATTTAAAGTACATGGGAGGATGTGTGTAGGTTATATGCAAATACTATACAATTTTATACCAGGGATTTGAGCATCCTCAGATTTTGGTATCTGTGGGGCTCCTGGAACCAATACCCCACAGACACTGAGGGACAACTGTATTTAGAAACACAAATTTCATCATCCTTATTCATTTACTATGTATTAAACACGTATTCCATCTATTAAACAGCATTTATGTGCCAGATACTATCTAAGCACAGACGTGTTCTGTCTCTGCCCCTGCTGGGATTATAATCGGGAGAAGGCACACGCGAGAAATGGCTTTTGGCCACCCTGCCAGAGATGCACTATGAAGGAAACACGATCAGTATGTAGGAAGGAAGCAGTTAACTCTGCTAGGGAAAGGAAACAAATAGAGAAGAAATTCATGAGACAAACAACCGTCACTTGCTCCTAACTTCTCTATCCTGTCCACTTTCCAGATTTGGCTGCCAAAAAGAGCTGCTGGAAAATGAGTGGAAACGTCCGCCATGTAAGGAAGCATGAAGCCAAGGCATGTTTCCCTTGATGTCAATTCACTAATACATGTGAGGAAGAAGACAAGAACCTCCCGGTCAGGCAATCAGTCACAAGTAAATGGTGCTAAAGTCCTGATGAGTTTGTTGAAAAATGCTTTTAATAAATGGGCAGCAGGACAGGACTACGCCATGTATTCCTAGAATAAAGCCTCAGTGAATAAAAAATGCAAAGCCAGAAATTGGCATCAAGTTGGTTCTCCGATGTTTTCATTAATAAACAGAGACATTTTATTTTTTCTGAGGCTAGCAGTCATGCACTAGGTAACATGCAAAGTTAGAAGGAAGCTTCACGATCACAGAGGCCAGTGCTCCCATTCTACAGATGGGACCACTGAGATTCAGAGAGAGCAAGGGTCTGGGCCACAGATACAGAGAGGGTTGGTGGCAGCAATAGTTAAATTATTTCTGGGAAGCTAGTGATCTCTATATAAAGTCATGTAACCTGTAACCATTTCTTAGAGTAAACAAATTTGTGCTGTGATTTTTTTTTTTTTTTTGAGTTGG
>NW_007248731.1:493661-507164 GCF_000164805.1 Carlito syrichta | reverse complement strand
CTCGACCTGCTGGGCTCTGGCAATCCTTCCGCCTCAGCCTTCCAAGTAGCTGGAATTACAGGCATGCGCTACCACTCCCGGCTAATTTTTTGATTTATTGTAGAGATGAGGTCTCGCTGCCCAGGCGGGTCTCGAACCCGCAGGCTCAGGCAATCCACTCACCTCAGCCTCCCAAAGGAGCGGGATTACAGGTTGAGCCACCGAGCCCAGCTTGTGCTATGATTTTTTAATAGATAATTATGATAACAAGAAAGGTATATTTGGATGTGGAATGAGTGCTTTATCACAAGTCTTGCTTTAATCGTTTTACTAAGAGGCAGTAGTGGGAATCTGCCAGGGAAGGGGGGCACACCTCATCCACAAGAGTACCTGCATAAGGAACATTTGTATACCTCACAAATGTTGTATACCTAAAGATTGTACCCATCTTTAAAATAAAAAAATTATTTAAAAAAAAGTTTTACAAAGAGTTAGTGTCTCACTAAGGAAGCCTCATATTTTGAAAATTTTTATTCATGTTCCATTTACAAGATGCCTCAATGTGTCCCCAGTGCATTGTTGAATGTTCAATTTATAGTCTATTTTGCTGAGGAAAGAAACAAGGTATGAGTGCAAAGCGTGAGCTACACTCTAGCTCTGCTACACATAAGATAGTTAAGTATTCCTTATCCAAAATGCTTGAGAACAGAAGGTGTTTTGGGTTTCAGATTTGTTCCAGATTTCCAGAATATCTGCATGTATACCAACTAAGCATCCCTAAGCCCCAAATTCAAAATTAGAAATGCTTCAACAAGCATTTCCTTTGAGCACTAAAAAGTTTCTGACTCTGAAGCATTTCAGATTTCAGATTTTCAGATTAGGAATATTCAGCCTGCACATGATTTGGGGCAGGATACGGTTTTCTTATCTACAAAATGAGGTTAACAATAGTTCGCACTTCGCAAGTTTTGAGAATTCAATAAGATAATGGATGTAAAGTGCACCACCAGCCATATCGCTGGAGTTTAAAAAACATTAGCAGCAGCTGTTGATGCAGTTTTGACTATGATGGTAAGGGGAGGAAAGTTATTACCAATTTTTTTTGCGGGGGGACAGGTTCTCACCCTGTCACCTACGCTAGGGCATAGTGGTGCAATCCCAGCTCACTGCAGCCTTGACCTCCTGGGCTCAAGGGACCCTTCCACCTCATCCTCATGAGTAGCTAGGCACTCGCCACACGACTATTTTTTTGTAGAGACGAGGTCTCAATGTGTTGCCCAGGCTGGTCTCAAACTCTTCCATAAACTTAAATCTTACTTATAATAATAAGAATAGTTACTCTTCTAAGTCTGAGTGGAGCTAAGCTATTTTCCACCTTGTGCTGTAAGCACTGAGCTACAGAACTGGGTAATAAAATGTAAGAGGATGTCACTTTCTCCATCTGTGTAAAGTCCTTACATAAAAGCTAGGCTCTATTACAAATGTCGCCCTGGGTTTCCCATGGTGAATGCATGTGGTAATACTGAACTGTCATGCTACAGATTTGTCCAAAAAGTAGAATGCGAATTCAACAACTACACTCTTCCAGTGAAAACGATCTGGTTCATTTTTGAGTTTTTTTCCTTCCATCAATACCCAAAGGAACTGGTTTGCATTAGTGAGTAAGTGCCTACAAAGGTTTCTTCCTCTTCTGGACAATTAATTTATATCATATAAGACAAATATTGGCACATCTGGACAAACTCAGCGTGAGTCTAAAAACCATGAAATTTCTCAAGGCGTCTGTGAAGAAAAACACCTCTTCAAGCTTTGCAGGAAAGACAGACTGAGAAGGGAGATGGAGGGAAACGAACACACGAGCCTCCTTCAAAGATCTGTCATGGGAAAGCAGGGGTGGACTTCTGAGGCTGAGTGCTCAGGAGGGTGGGACAAGAACACGTGTGTGGAAAAGTGGCAGGGGGCAGCTTTCCGCTCCAAAGAAACAAGAACTGCCAGGGCAAGGGTACGTGCACACAGCAGAGTGAAACAGACAGCGGCTGAGTCCAGGCTGTTCCCCTGAGAAACTCCGCCCACGGGCCATGCTTTTTAACCTCTCTGAGCTCTCAGCCGTCATCCAGGATGGCTGGTCCTACATCCCACGGCAGTGCCAGAATTCAGAGAAAATACATGTATTTGATGCTCAGTATGTGGCCAGCATTACGATTACTTCCACTTTTACGGATCTGCCAGATGCCTTAAGATCATTTCCATGACCTGATGATTAAAATCTCTCTAGTTCTGCTTTCCACCTTCTCTTTTGTTCTTGAGGCCTAGTGAGAGAAGTTCCAGTGGTTCTACTATCTGCTGTGGCACTGCTTTTAAATAAAATGCTGGTCTGGTTGGCTTCCATCTTCCAACACCTAAAGAAAAACACTTATCCACCAACCTTAACCCAAGGAAGGATTATCGGGATTATCTAAGAAATTATTACAAATCATTTTTAATACACAGGTGCCCAACACATGTTTTGTATAAATCACATTACTTTTTTTCCTACCAAATGAGCTTATAATTGTTTGCACATGCTTATTATTTTATTCCAATAATATTACTCCATAGCCATTAAAGGAAATTTGGAAAACAGAAAAATGGGGCAGTGAGGGGAATAATCATCCACAGTCTATTCATTGTTATTTTATTTTTCCCTGGCATCTTGTTGCATGAATGATACTGGCCATTCTCTACACGATTTTAACTTAGATTGCCATTTCAAAGGTGACTTTTTGGTATTTTTAACTGCTCTTTGCTTAGTGATGGTTCCCACATTAAGTTCTTCTGTTCTCAAGATAAATTGAGTATTTGTGATTCAAAAACATTTTAGAGTACCAAGGCACTGCCATTTAGAAACATGAAATTTTGAGACCAGAAAATAAAACCTGCTCTTGGAGAAGGAATGGCTAAGGCAGTCTCTCACTTTATGGACATTAAAGCCCAAAGAGACAAGCTGCCAGCAATGTCTGCTACAGCAGAGAGTAGGACCTGGCCAGTGCAGTGAGCCCACTCTAAGTAGGACCCTGGTGTCTCCCGCTGCCCATCCTCGACATAGGTTCTATGAGTTTGGGCTTTCTAACGTCACTTTCCTTAGAAAAGTCATAATGTGCCCTGTGTACAATGGAAATATAGCTCGCGAAGGCCAAAGTAGGCTTTGATGAGGCTGATTCTATCCAACCAGAAACTCAAACCTGCCCTAAAATATAGCTAGAACAGGAGGAAAAGGAAAATATCTCCAGTCTTCATTCTAACATCTTTACTCAACTTCTGACATATCTTTGTACATCCCAACTATGACCGTTTATGGCATACCCACTGAGTAGGCAAAAAAGTAAAAATGTTTCTAATGCCAAGAGTAGAGAAGGGTGAAGAACAACAGGAATCCACATCTTATAGGAAGGTGTCCACATTGGCATAAGCCCTGGGAGAGCAATTCAACATCTAGGGAAAGCTGAGGTTATGCACACTCTGTTCTATTCCTAGGTATATGGTCTGGAGAAATTTTCCCATGTGTTCACAATAAGACAGGTCAATCTTTTCACAGCATTGTTTCTCATGCATAAGAGACGAAAACAGGAGACTGGGGACATTGTGAAATGGTCTTACAATAGAATAGTTACTGCACAGCAGCTAAAATGACTTCCTAGATCAACATGCAATTCCTAAATCAACAAGGTTAAATAGCAAAAACACCATGCTGAGGAAAAAGAACAAGTCTTGGAAGGACAAGTACAGTTAAGTTCTCATTAATATAAAGTTTAAAAATAGGCAAAGCAACAGCATGTAATTATTAGTGGATTTATACATACATAGCAAAAGTATAAAAATATGCATAGGAATGAAAAGACATCAAATTTACTGGAGAGATTATCTCCAGAGAAGAAAAGAGATAAGGTTTAGGAGAGGTGCACTGGGGGGCTTCCTGTGTACCTATAATGTTTTATTTCTTTTTTTAAAAAAAATCTAAAACAAAGATGGCAAAAAAAAAATCTAAAACAAAGATGGCAAAACTGTAAAGGGTTTTGCCATTTTGGTTTGTTTTCTGTATACTTAAAATATTTCAAAATGTTAAAAAGAAAACAAAGCATGATGGCTCAGCCATGGATTGATCTAGAATACCCTGGAATCTGAGACCATAGGAATAACAAAGATCCACCCACTATGAAAGGGACACTCCCCCCTCAAAAAAAAAAATTATCTTTTTCTTTTTGGGGGGAAGCAGACAGACCCCTTGGAATTTGTTCCTCTGGATCAGTTCACCAAAGTTTTTAACTGGAAGTTTTGAGGTCACATCACGATTTGTGGAAGAAACGTCCCAAGTTGTGGCAATCGGTTGAGTGGTTCTTCCTCCATGATAGCACACCTGCCACACCGCATTGAGTGTTCAGCAGTTTTTGACCATAAACAGCATGACCACCAAGCCCCACCCTCCCCATTCACCCAATCGCTTCTGGAGTGACTTTTATGTGTTTCCCCAGATGAAAAAAAATTCTTAAAGGGAAACATCTCGCTGATGTGGAAGAGGTGAAACAAAAAACAGCAGAAGCACTAAAAGTCATCAAAATGGACGAGTTAAAAAACTGTTGTAAGCAGCGGGAAAAGTGTCTTATCGGTGTATGGCATCCAATGGAGAGTACTTTGAAGGTGACTGAAGTTTAAAAATACAAGAATAAATAGACATTTTTTAAATAAATAAATTTACAAGAATAAAAATATTTAAATAGGAAGACAAGAATAAATACACTTTTTTATAAATAAATTTCAAATTATAAACAACTTTTTCGTGTCTCCCCTCGTATTTGGGGCATTTTAAACAAGACTAACAGCCACCATATACTCCTCTGTAACTCTGTGCCCAGTTCAGTGGCTAGCCAAAAGTAAATACAGACTAAATAGCAAAAGAATAAATGAGCAAATCAATGAACAAGTGAATGGAACAAATTGTCATATATGTCTATGTTTAATTTTTTTAAATGAAGACAGTCATTATTGTTAATAATTTGAAATAGAAATTATTTCCAAATATAGGTCTGTGGACAGCCCTCCTAAAGGCATCATTAATCAAACAAAGACTGAAAACAAATAGACAAAGTAACCTTCAAAGACTTTTTTTCACCTAAAATCCAGTGTTTTTTTCTTTATTTCAGAGTCAGGCACAGCACGTTCATGCCATTCATTGCCGTAATGGACCCAAGAACATTGCCGCTATCCTGAAATATAAATATGTCTTAAGGTAACCGTGTCAACTAAAGAGCTCTTCTGAGTCTTATGTGAAGAAGTCCCGTCCCAGCATTTCTCTGCTCTGTTTACTGCTTACCAGGTATGTTAGGATTCTAGCATTTTGAGGACTTCCCAAAAAGTCCTCAAAAAGCTAGAATGCAACCTGTTCTAACAAACAAACTAACAAAAAAAAAATTGCCAAGGTGATAACTATGATTTCAAATTCCTGATCATTATAGGGGAAAATACAGGCTTGGCGAAATCAAGCAGAAATCCGTTACCATATACTTTTGCCATTACCAATTTTTCACAAAAATTCCAAGTGAATTTAAAAAGAACCAAAATAAGACGTGATACTCTCACCAAGCCTAGCAATTATATCCGGTTTAAAATAGTTTAAGCAAAAAGAATAATTTTAGAAAGTCCAGTCCTCCACTATCTGAAATGAAGTTGGTGTTTTATAGTTTCTTCTTTATGTTATTAAAATATTCATTTACTTTTTAAATATAATCCTGAAACTTCCTTCGAAATACTTTCTCCATGGAAAGGGCCATATATTTACAGTGTCCCTTTAAAGTTTAACAAAAGAAGGATTCAAAGAGTTACCTCCACTCTGCAAGCCTTTTTTCAAATGTGTAACAGGATCTTATTGCAGTCACTGGGTCTGCTCTCCACACAAAGAAAGACTGGAAAACATTTGTGTTATGCTCCTGGAGTTAAAAATGAAGAAGCCCTTTCCTTTCCATCAGTTCGTTTTTATTAAGAAGGTGGCCACACTAAGTCAGAAATTATAACCATCTGCTTTGGCCATTAAATGCAGATTCAAAGGCCTAATGATAAAGTGGCCTCTTTATTAATAACAGAAAGCGACAAGTGGCCGTTTTCTCGGGGTATTCAAGGAAATAAATCAATCCATAGGTTCAGGTTGATGGCCCACGTGGGCAGTATTGCCTCTCAAGTTTTCTCTCCTCCTTGGGCTTTGTTGTTTTTAATCACTTAGGAGAAAAATGGGGAGCTCTGAAGGCACCTTTTCCGTGAGTTTTGTTTACCTCTACTCTTGCCGAAGCACCTCACATGATTTGAAGACACTATCTACTATTTCTCTTCATCACAAAAGAATCACCACAGGCATTGTCTCACCGGTGAGTAGCCACACGGGACTTATTAACTGCAGTGTGTCTGTATCAAGGCCTCAGACAAAGGTGTGTGAGGAAACCACAGCCCTGTAAAAGGAAACAATAGTAGAACCACGCAGCTGTATTGTAATATTTCAGCAACACAGCCTCTTGTTCTCTTTAATTCACATATTAAAAATTTTAATTATCAAGTTGCTAAAGCATATTTGGCTTTCCATTGAAGTGGGTTTACCAACCCAGCCTTGGAGCCCAGACAGAAGTCCTTTGTTGCGCTGCCAGACGCATGGAGATGCCAGCGTGGCACCATCCGCGTCCTCTGCCCCAGATCCTTCTGGCAGGGAGCCTCTACCACCACCTAGAACACAGGAATCTCTGGGAGATGAATCTCCCTGGCCCTTGTCCAAAGAGCTTTATTACTGGAAAGACCAGAAAGACCTCTTTGCAAACCTGATCCTTCTCCTCACCCAATCCGTGGGCTTGTATTGGAAGAAACAGCAGAAGAGTGAACTGTCATGCCTGAGCTGGGTCATGAAGGATGAGTAGGAGCTCTTGGGGGGACTTCTTCATGAAGGATGTGGAAAACACTCCTCTCCCATCACAGAAGGAATTCCCCAAGACCTGTGTTTACCACAAGGTTGAAACCCTCTAGAAACCCACAACCCCAAAGCAGGGAACCAGTATGTCAAACCCCCGAGGCTTCTTGCTCCATTTTCTAGTTGCTTCTTTCCTGATCTCCTCACTCCTACCATTCGGAGAAGGCAGTCACCATCTATCAGGGCTGTAGGGGCAGAGGCAAGAACACTGAACTGACAAGAGGCTCGTGGGAGCCAGCTTGGAGGGGATAGCAGGGAGCACTCGTAACCAGCCAGGTTCTCCCATTCTACCCTAGAGACCTCTCCAGCCTGCGGTCAGAAATCCAGTAGAGATTCCTCCTTGCTCTGCAGTAATAAGCTGTGCAGTTTGGGGAGTGTCAGTGAACTTCTCAGGGCCTCACTATTGCTCCCCATAAAATAAGAGAGCAGAGCTAGTCATGTCAAAAGTTCCTTGAGGCCCTGGCATTTCACACTATCAGATCACTTCCTTTATCTGCTGCCTCAGTTTCCTCAAGGATCAAATTGAGCAGCTGAAGTAGATGATCTTAAGGCCCCTTCCAACACGGAGGCTCTATGATCCAGCTGATGAATCCAGATCACAAGCAAGGATTATGCTCTTAATCTCCGTGGCTCTTCC
The DNA here is from genome assembly GCF_000164805.1 of Carlito syrichta. Taxonomy (NCBI): domain Eukaryota; kingdom Metazoa; phylum Chordata; class Mammalia; order Primates; family Tarsiidae; genus Carlito; species Carlito syrichta. Next base: position 499,569 of record NW_007248731.1, on the reverse strand, counting down.
TTTGCCAAATAATGACAGGAATGTACTTCAGCTGAATGCCCCCAGCCCCACTACCAGTCCGTCTGGTTGGGAAACCTACAGCGACTTCTTTCTGCCGCTTGCCAACACGGAAATCTTCAAACAAAGATGGGATGATTAATAGCATCTTTAATAGGGCCCCCACCTTGACATTAAATCTCGGGCTGAGGTTATCAAAAACAGCAAGTACACAAAGAACTCACTCACGGCCTTGAGGGCAAGCCAGAAAGCAAGCCAGAGACTGCGCAGGTGGCTGGAAGGAAAACATGAATTACAAAGAAAAGGTGCATTGAACGAATAGAAAATAACTCTAGTATGGAGGATGGGGGCTGAAAACAGATGTGAGGAGCAGGCCATCGCATCACTGTGAGAAGTGAAAGCAAGAGCCACAACTTCCCGTAATCACACACACACACATATACACACACACTCTCTCTCTTTCTCTCTCTCTAATAAAACAGGAAATTCACTCTATTAGCCCAGGTTTGTAGGTTGTGGTGCCCTTGAAGGGATACTGAAGAGCTGAAAGCTGATTAGACCCAGCGCCTAGAAACCAGTGTTCCAGAAGGAGTTGGAAGCGAAGGAAGCAGTGTGATGGTGGGGTGGCAACTTCACACACTGGAGGGGGTATTGGGCATTATGGCCTAAGTTCAAGTTCTACCCAGCACTTTGTGATCTTTTATAAACTAGCACACCTCTAGACCGAATTCTTTGTCTATGAAATAAGGCCTACAAATATCCAGTCAATCACAAAACAGATTTTTTAAAGCGTTTTAAAAATAGACTTTTAGAACACACACAAGTCTTTGGGTCACAGCAGACGTTCCCCCAACATTAGAACTCTCTGTGAAGATGCATGCAGGTATCAAGATCAGAACACAACAGTGGGTCAATCCAGAGAGACAATCCAGAAATCAAGAAAGGACAGGCAAGGATCAAACAAGGCAGAACTGTGGGTCAAGGTTATAACAGCAAGCTATGAGAAAATTTTCGCTATCACTGCTTTTAGGGGAAGAGATCAGACGGTCAGATGAGTGGCAAAAGATAACCCCATTCACTGAGAGAGAGCAGAAGAGAGAGAGAAGTAAAAAGCAAAGCCAAGAAAGAGGGACGGTAGAGACATACTCCAAATACTAATAGTAGTTATCACTCCTAGGTTTATTTCAGGGTATTTTGCTTGTTTGTTTGTTTGCCTATCAATATCTTCCAAATTATATATAGTACATATCTATAGTATATATACATACGTGTGTGTGTGTGTGTGTGTGTGTGTGTGTGTGTGTGTGTGTGTGTATTTTTTTTTAGTTGGAGTCACTCTCTGTTGCCCAGGTTGGAGTTCAGTGGACCTGCTGGGCTCCAGCAATCCTTCTGCCTCAGCCTTCCAAGTAGCAGGAGCTACAGGCATGCGCTATCACACCCAGCTAATTTTTAATTTATTGTAGAGACGAGGTCTTGCCAAGTTGCCCAGGTTGGTCTCGAACCTGCAGGCTCAGGGAATCCACTCGCCGCGGCCTCCCAAAGTGCCGGGATGACAGGCTGAGCCACCGAGCCCGGCCTACATATATATTATATATAGTATATACACGTATGTGTTATATATATCACATGTAATATAGATGTAGATACGCTTGCATATGTAATTTCTTCTTTTATTTCAAAAGCAACAAAAACCACATACTAACCACTGACTAATACACACTGAGTAGCTGCTATGGCAGGGGAGCTGTAGCCCTGGGGAAGATCACTGGCGTTCTGAGATTGAGGCTGTGTTCTGATTACTTGAAAGTTGTGATCACATGTAGGGAGAATCCCCACCAGTCAATAAATATATGTGTAAGGCCTTCTTAATTCAAAAGCATGGTATGAAACATTTCAGGAAAAAAAACATAAATCCTCAAAGAGCCTCGCTTTCACTAGGGGATTAGACTTGCTCACATAAAACTGTATCTCACAATGCAGGGCATACCAGTCAGACAGTCAAGGCAAGGAGGGTGATTTGAGCCAAGAGGAGAACTGGGAGACTTCAAAGGAAGGGATAGAGTCACCTTCTGTTGCAGAGACAATTTAATTAAAAAGAAGCTCCATTCTACCCACTCCTTCAGGTAACAGGGATTCGTTGTATTCTGAGGAACTGGAAATCTCGCAAGAAGCCAGATTGCATGACCTTCCATTTGCAATAGCTTCTTTCAGGAAAGGGAGTGATTACGATCGCATGGAAGGGGCTGCTTTAATTCACAGAAGAGATAACTTGAAAGGCTTCCAAACCACATGCACCACACTCAACAAGCAAACTCCCTAAGCTGGACTCCTACAGGGCCTAATTTTCACTTCAGCCCAACTCTTACCCAGACTCTCTTGCCTGTTACTATCCACCCCTTATCCCCAGTCCCCAAACACCCCAGTAGACTGTTAGCTCCTTTTATTTTTTCACTTATACATTCATCGTTTTTTAACACATGCTATGTGCCAGCAACACCAAGATAAATAAGACAAGCCCCATCCCCAAGTAGTTGATACTCCAGCAGCAGTAACTTTTTAATAGATACTGTAGATGTTGTACTTAATAGCTATTGTAGATATTATAGCTATCTATTAAAAAGCAGGCTAGTGCCTGTAGTTCCAGCTCCTTGGAAGGCTGAGGTGGAAGGATCGCCGGAGCCCAGCAGGTCAAGGCTGCGGTGGCCGCTCCCAGCCACCGCACTCCAGTCCGGACAACAGTGAGACTCCAACTCAAAAAAAAAAAAAAAAGCAGACTAGGGCGGGCTCGGTGGCTCAGCCTGTAATCCCAGCACTTTGGGAGGCCAAGGCGAATGGGTTGTCTGAGCCCGCAGGTTCAAGACCAGCCTGGGCAACTTGGCAAGACCTCGTCTCTATGACAAATCAAAAATTAGCTGGGCATGATAGCCAGCACCTGTAGTTCCGGCTACTTGGACAGCTGAGGTGGAAGGATCGCCAGAGCCCAGCAGTTGACGCTGGGGTGGCCTGAGTGTGCCACGGCACCCCAACCTGGGTGACAGAGTGAGACACCAACTCAAAAAAAAAAAAGCAGACTTTTTAATAGATATCTTTAGCTTAATGGTTGAGACATGCATGATGCGTTCAAGAGAAGGGAGAGATGATGCATCTAACCAGCCTGAAACTGGGCAATAGAGAATTGGGGAACATTCCAAGAAGAAGGGGCGGCAGGCAGGCATGGTGAAAAGGGAAACAGAGTGAGCGGAAAACCATGTGACTAGATCCGAAAGTGTGAGTATCATGGTTGGAAGACACGACTGAAACAGCCCACATTTCCTGAGCTGAGTTAATTCTCACAATAACCCTGTGAGGTAGGTTCTATCATTCTGATGTCAGTGATGAGGAAACTGAGAACACAAAGGTTAAGTAACTTGCTGCTGAGCCTAGAAGGATCAACAGGGACTGGTCTGAAAACTCCGGTGGAGTCATGCTCAAGAGCTTGGCCCTTTCCCATAGACAATGAGGAGGCAGTAAGTGGAGACAGTCAGATTTGCCCCTCAGGTTGGCTTCTCTAGCAAGGTGGAGGGGACTGATACGAAGAGGGGCCCAACCAGAGCTAGGGAAATCATCTAAAAAGCTGTTGCAATATTCCTGTAAGCCATGCACATCCTGATCTAATGGCGCAAGGAAGGAACAGAGAGAGGAGGTGCAAGACATATGTGTTGGAAGACAGTTAGTTGTCCATAGGTCTCCTCAGTTCTTGTACATCTCGTGAGCAAAGCATTGGCTGCCCTTGGTTCCAGACTGTCTTCGAGGATGTTTACTTAGAGAACAGCCTTGGGAGAAATGATCTCCCTCTAGAGCAAAAAGAAAGCGTGTTTATTGGACAGTGTCAACGATTTGAGTTCCCTCAGTTCAGGGTTCCTCTCCTGTAACACAGGGTGCTGCACGCATCGGTGTCACCTGGCCTCTTCGTGACACCCTATGGGAATTGGGTCTTGGAGAAACACCGCATAAAAATGCTGGCACTCTGGCTATTGTTATTGCTATGAGTAATACAGTTCTTTGTCTCTAACCCAGGAATCTTGTGTCTTTTGCCAACATCCACAGAACAATGGCCCGCAGATTTGTTTGTAGTATGGTAAAGTCTTAAATGCTTCACAGTTCCTGACGCTATTTAGGAAGAAAAATCAGCAGGATCAGTGACCAGCTAAATTAGGGAGAAAAAAGCGATGAAGATTATTCCTGTTTATGTTGTTGTTGTTGTAGTTTTTAGTTTGAAGTTTCAACTCTGGTTTGAACAGTTAGTTTACATAGTGGTGCCACCAACAGAGATGGAATATATAACAGGACACATGGGGTGATGAGGGTGAGATAATAAACTTAGTGTGAAGGCCTATGAGACATTCGTGTGGGAACATCTAGCACAGAGCTGATAATGGAGTCAAAAGGGGATAAAATATATAAGGATCATTCACATCAGGGGACAGTTAAAGCCATATCAGGGGACAAAAACCTCTATCTAACCTCTATCTAACATTTAAAAAGTTTGCTGGACCCTCAGGTGTCCAAGGGCAGAGCATCCAAAATGACCACCATGTTTAACCCTTAGTCCCAGCAGAGGGCTTTGCCAGTAGATATGCTAAATAAATTTCTGTTAAACAAATGGCCAAAAACAGATCTAGAATTAGTTGTAGCCTTTGTCTAAATTACAGTTGGTTCAACAATTACCTATGTAATGGTAATCCAGATTTTCTCAAATCAGGGACTCAAATTCAAGGTCTCCAAATTTGTTTCACATGAAATATAACCAGTTTCATATGCAAATAATTACAAATTTATCATTCTGTCATGTGCAATACAGAAGCAGAACAAAATTCTAAGACTCAACAATTTCATGTCATTAAAAAGCAGTACTGTTGGTTTTCTTATTGGAGAAAACTTCCAAGTTCTATTATCCTCAGGATCACTTCTATATTCGTTCATTTAAAAAAAAAAAGAAAAGAAAAAACTTACTGAATACCTACTATGTGTAAGGAACTGTGCTGAAAGCTGTAAGAAATCTGCAAAGTTTAAAAGTTCCCTCCTTAAAGGAGTTTCCAAAAGTGAAGTGGCCACACATACGCCAGACCATAATTTAGTTCCTGGATCTACATTTAGCGATTTTATGAACTTGAGTAAGTTGCTTAACCTCTATAACTTTTAGTTTCCACATCTGCAAAAAAGGGAATAAGAAAAATGCGTATCATCACTCCTATTCGATATTGTACTGGAAGTCCTAGCAAGAGCAATCAGGCAAGAGAAAGAAATAAAAGGCATTCAAATTGGCAAGGAGGAAGCCAAGCTGTATCTCTTCGTAGATGACATAACTGTATACCTAGAAAACTCTGAAGACGCCAAGAGACTCCTGGACCTGATAAACAACTTCAGTAAAGTTTCAGGATACAAAATCAATGAACAAAAATCAGTAACATTTCTATATACTAATCATGTTCAAGTCAAGAATCAAATCAAGAGCTCAATCCCCTTTACAATAAACACACACACACACACACACACACACACACACACACACACACATACACACACACAGATACACACACATACACTACCTAGAAATACATTTAATGAAGGAAGTGAAAGATCTCTACAAAAAACCCACAAAACATTGATGGAAGAAACTGTAGACAACACAAATATATGGAAGAACATCCCAAACTCATGGATGGAAAGAATCAATATCGTTAAAATAACCATACTAGCCGAGCTCGGTGGCTCAGCCTGTAACCCGCGCCTTTGGGAGGCTGAGGTGAGTGGATTGCCTGAGCCCGCTGGTTCGAGACCCGCCTGGGCAGCGAGACCTCATCTCTACAATAAATCAAAAAAAATCAGCCGGGCGTGGTAGTGCATGTCTGTAATTCCGGCTACTTGGAAG